>NW_027281440.1:0-57500 GCF_046629955.1 Centroberyx affinis
GTCACCTTTTGCCATCCTTGCTTTTCTGTCTTCATTCATGTTTTATTTTTTTTCTCTGTTATATCAACATCAACAATGTATGTGTTTTTTAAAGGTTTCCAGTTAGCTGATGCCTTTGAGAGAGAGAGAGAACAGAAACTGTCATCAGCATCACCTTCTCTCCCACTCCTATACATTTGTTTTTTTGTCACCTCTCTCTTCACTTTTGTCTTTCAAAGTATGAAAAAGTAAAAAAATACATATATATATATATATATATATATATATATAAGATTTGGGAAACTCTGGATAGTCACCATTCCACTGCAAACAGATATTACAAAAAACAACAACAAAAATCAAAGTCTAAGAATATAGTAATGAAACGAGAACAAAGCAGCATAAATAACCCCCTACAAACCAATTTACAAGAAACCAGCAAATACTGATTCACTGATTCCTGCCTCTGCTTAGTCGATCATCTGCATAAAATGAGTGCAGTTGTTTGTTTCCCTGATTTTCTCTGCTCGCTTGTTCCAATCTCTGTGTTTATTCTCATCTCTGAGCAGCCAGTGTCTCTAAACAAACAAATAAAACAGTGATTAAATTGTTTTTGTAGCTTCAGCCTGTTGTGCGGTTCATAAAAATCAGTGGTTTACTGGAAACACATTACACAAGACCGAATGATTCCACCAATCTTTATTTATTCAATTTTGAGCCCAACCTACTTCTGGATTAGCACACATCTACATAATTACCACAACATGTCATGGCTTTTCAAAAACAACTGGGCCGGCAATTAGTCATTTTTCTTTCAGTGTTCTGTTCTACAGCTTGCTCATGACAACATCTATCTGCATTTCAGCAGCTACTCTTCATCGTTGGACTGTTTGTTCAAATTTAACAAGGGTGCGAGTGGCTCATAACTTGACATTTTAGTTTTTTACATTCTTTCTTACTTTGAAAGGTTTGAGACAGAAGCCAGTAGTTGTGCTGCATACCATAACTTTACACTTTACACCGTATACACAAGTTAAACAAATCTGGCTTTGAAATTGCATGTTCTTGCCAAGCATAAGATGTTAGTATGTCTACAGACTTTTCCACAGCCAAGTACAATTCATCCCAACAGGGAATCACAAGAATGCACACACACACACACACACGAAAGAGCATCTGGAAGAGTGACTCCTAAAGATTTGTAAAAGGTTATGTTCTTAACATATGGACCTTGCCAATAAGCAAGGCAACCTTCATTTTTGAATGGAGTTTGTGTAGGATTTTGAAGTCCAGTCCAGGATGTCTGGCTTTGCCCTTACTGGGCAGGTTTTTGACATTTTGGTCCATAAAAAGTGATGGTACCTCTCCTTTTATAAACATCAAATAACTAGTAAAAACTAGTAAATCCAAGTGTTTTTTGATTCAAATTGCTGAAGTTGGCCTTCCAAAAATGGTCAGCGCAGATGAAGCTTGTCAGACAGAGTAAATGCCTAATCCTTCCCTAATCGTGCCACCCACTGTGTACCAATATTTTAAACTTTGGGGAACAAATATGCAATGTTGGAACATTAGCCCCTCAATGACAATCCATGATGCAAAACATGGAGATTTTGGCTAGTTCAGCAAGCAGCTAGCAGACCACAGGGCACCTCGGATGATTAATTCAAATCTGGGGAAGAGTGACATCAGTAACACCAGGAAGTAGACTGAATTTCTGGAACAGTTTGATTCTGTTGACCACCAGTAGCTTTACATTAGCAGGTCCTTGATGAAACAATACTGTGAGACTGGGATGCGATTCTCATTGCACTGAACATTTAAGGATTCTTGATTGCAGTTTACACTGAATATAAGCAGGATGTGTCACTTAAAAATGTCCAGATCTCACAATACTGCACAGTAATAAATAGCCTTTCCCAGAAATTCAAGCAAAATGTAAAAAACATATGTAGGAAAGACAAAATTTTATTGTTCCTCGTGGGGAAATGAGGTCGTTGCAGCAGTAAAAGTAATAGCATTCAGCAGGGAAAAAAGAAAACAGAATACAGGCACAAAACAGAATACAAAATAAGCAATAAAAACAAATGAAATAATAAAAACAATAAAATAACAAAGGCTATAAAATAGATTGTCAACAACTGTGGGGTTATGTTAACATTATGCTGCAGACAATTTACACTTGGGTAGACTGCAAGAGTCTGGGAAAGAGTTTGGATTACTCAGATGAAATAAATATGAAATATGTGCTATAGGAAATATAATTCATATTAGTGTTGAATTGAAATTAAAGTAAAAGATAAACAATAATGGTCAAAACGATTATTGCGTTGTTATACTGTAATAATCTCTCTCCCTTTCTCCCTCTCTCTCTCTCCCTCCCTCCCTCTCTACCTCCCTCTCTCTCCCTCCCTCCCCTCTCTCTCTCTCTCTCTCTCTCTCTCTCTTATCCCTCCATCTCTCTCTATTGCTCTCTCTGTCCCTCTTTCTTTTTCTCTCCCTCCCTCTCTCTTTCTCTCCCTCCCTCCCTCTCTCCCTCCCTCTCTCACTCTCCCTCACTGTCTTTCCCTCTCCCTCCCTCCCTCCCTCCCTCCCTCCCTCTCTCTCTCTCTCTCTCTCTCTCTCTCTCAGGTGGTGTGGCAGCTTGGAGATATTGTTTGTGACTGCAGTGTTATTTATTTTCTGGGCAAGCGTGGAACAGTGTGCATAGCGGTGGCTGCTAGTGTCGTAACAGTAGTGACTGCTGTCAGTATAGGTGGATGTGTCGTGTGTTGGCCATGGCGGGGCATTCAGACTTCAGATTTTTTTTATTTTAATATATTTTTGTTTTATTTGGGGATCTATCTCTCTCTCCGTGTTACTGGAGGATACACACACTCTGGATGCTGCCCTGTTCGAATGCTGATGAACATGAAACCTCTCTCCAAACAGCTGGGACTACTGGAACAGATTACAAGGATGAACAGTATAGACACACACTGACAGGTAGAAAGACACATAGATGTGGACAGACACACACACACACACACACACACATACAGTATATATACAGTATATATACGCACCATCCATGGACACACACATGCACACACACACACACGCTTTGACAAATCCAAACCAAAGTCTGGGAAATGTTCTCTCTGCCATGCAGGGTAATAATATGCCATTCACCACCATTCAGCCACAATGGGAGTATCAACAGATAGAAAAACTGATAGACAAGTAGGCAGATAAACCACCAGACTACAGCTTCTCTCTCTCTCTCTCTCTCTTTTTTTTATCGTCTCCTTTTCCTTTCCAAACCTGAAAGAACGTTCTTCGCGAATGCAACTTCTGGGTGAATTAAAAGCGAGCCAACTCAGGACCCGTGAGCGAACAGACTGGTCTCAGGTCAGATAATAAGAAACGCTCTGGGCATTGCGTCTCCTCTGCTGACCTGTCCTCACTGCACCCAGAACTGCTGTTATGTGGACTATTTGGACTCTCCGAAGTTTATGCGTGGAACAGACAGGACTGCAGTGCAGAGACTGGTGTGTACAGACAAACTGTAGGGGGGGATACGGGACGCTCAGGTCGACACAGAAAACAGACTGAGTAAAGAGAGATGAAAAAATGGAAAAAGATCGAGAGAGAGCGAGAGAGTAAAAAATAATGGCTCCGCAGAGTCCAGTGCTCTCCGATCCAAGTCCACTGAACCTGGATCTCCACACAACAACCTACGGATTGTGAAACCGCTTCTTTATTTTTCCTCAAAAACCAGCAGACCGTATGAACTTTACTCTCTGGTTTTCTTCTACTTCTTTTTTTCTCCCTTCTTTTTTTACAGCTCCCTCCAATCAGTGTACCAAGATTTCCACCGAGAAAACATCCCTAATCTGTACTGTAATATATACATTTGTTGATATGTACATGTGTCTTGATTATTTCATGTAGTCTCTTCTCCTCTTTTTTTTTTCTGTGAATAGTTGCACCTTTCTTTTATGACTCTCTCCTGCAGCTTGAACAGTTGACGTAGTCGGCAGTTTATAAATGACTCAAAAGGGTATAAATTGCTCTGTTTTATTGTGGTGACAGCTGCAAAGATTAACTTTATTTCCTTGGAAAAATTATAACTGAAAAAAAATTGGAATATGAACATGGAATGATGGAACATTTGCCTCCCCTTCTCTCCTGTTTCCCCGCTTGCCACATAAAACCTTCTCCTCTTCTACTGTCTAAAGATGTGTTATACTGGTTGACCAGCAGGGGGTGCTGGTTTCTACTGAATGACAGTCAACACGCCCTTTAAACTTCAACATGACCATCTTCTAACTAACTTGTAAATATGTCCAGACTACCTTGCAATAAATCTTCAATGACTTCAGTTGGCTGCTTAGTGTCGGCTGCAAGTTAAAATCCATTCAGATTCAAATCAAATTGTTTTCGTCTTCAGTAGTCAAAGTCAAGTGGCATTCAGTTCAGTAATTGTTACACACTCTTAAAAAGGACGTGTAATTTTAACACATCTGTGTTTCCTTTGGGACAAAACGTATGTTAATGACAATACATTTTAACACAACATGTGCTGTTATTAACATATTTTGTTTTGTTTTAACATAGTGTGTGTCGTCCCAAAGAAGACACACAGATGTGTTAATGACACTTTTAAAGAGTGCAGGGTTTGGGTTAAAAAGAAGAGTCAATTTCTCAACTGAATTTCATTTGAGTAAAGAGACACTGAAAAGAAGAATTTGAAATTGAATGTAACATCAATCGCCATTCTCCCCCGTCAGGAATCCTGTAATTTCACAGCAGCGGAGTGTCTCTCTTTACCCCTCTTAATTTTTTTTTCTACTAACCAAAACTCCTTTGCTACTAACATCATGTCACCAGCTCACACATTGCTGGTGGTCTGTGGTGTCCCTCTTGTCCCTCTTTTATCTCACACGTCCCGAGCCGTTCAGGCCCCCACTCCCCCCAAAATGAAACAGGAGAAAGTTAATGCAACACTATACCTGCACTACTTCTCTCCTCTCTGCCTAGCTAACGATGCCCGGCCTGTTGCAATATTAACTAGCCGATCTTGCTTGTTCCCCATGTACCTGAGCTAGTGTATCCGCCATCAAACCCCCCCCCCTCCGGCTCCATTCACAGGTCTAGGATAGCCTACTTCGGCATCTCATTACATAGCCTACAGCACCTATGGCCCACTTCACTCACTTTACCTTACCAAGGGGAATGACTGAGACTATTTTTGTGCAAACTCAGCTATACTAGCAGTTGCCTTAAATGCGCTTTCCCCTTTTCAATTTGTATGTTCCTTTTTAACAATTATTTTTTCAGGCGGTTGATATTATCATGTAATGTAATGTATATTTTTTTTGTTTTTATTTCACAGAGGATTTTTTTTTTTTTTTTTTTTAATCTTTACCCCTTCTGTCTTCCAACGAGAATTTAACCCCTCCTACTTTCGTGTAGATTATTAAATAAACAGAAAAAGGAATAATACTGATAAAAATAAAAAGTTCATGGCCTTTGACCTTGAATGCAAAATGTCTTCATTTTATGTCTTTGTTATAGGTATGTTTGATTAACAGTTTTGCATTGAAGGTAAAAATTTTTGCCGTTTCGATACTTTATTCACTCTTACTTTTCTGTCAGACTGAATCTACTGGATCATTCAGAATCCTGTAAGTCTTTTAATGTTTTAAAATGTTACTTACCTTAAAACTGCATTGAATCTTCTTAACGAAAAAGAAGAAAGTTAAAGCGTTAAAGTTAAAGAATGAAATGATGTACAGCATTCACACTTCAAGTGATATGGACTCACTATATAGATCCAAGTATAATGGCTGTTAAACATCTTTGGAAACAGACTTATATGATTCTTATGACATTCTTTAATTGTCCTCAATACAATTTACACTGAAGAGATATGTTCAATTTTGGAAAAAGAGTGAAGAAACCAGAAGTTCATCATTTATTACATTCTGTTGAAAATAGAGAAGATGCAGTCTGTAAAATTCATTTGTCAATCAAGTTTTGGGTTACCTATCTTTTTAAAAGTGCCCTAATATATTTTATTTTGTGCTATCAATCATTCTGCAAGCGAAAGTTAGATTTTTTTTTTTTTTTTTTTTTTTTAAATGGATGTGTCATTGTGGAATGAAACTCTTCATTTTCTCAGCTGTTTTCATACAGCCGTCCTATGAGGACTCCATTTTGATTTGTTATTGTTGCACTTTTTTTGCTCACTCTTGTCTTGTCAGTCTGTATTAGCAGCTGCCATCAGTTGTCCCGGCTAATGGAGGTCTGCTGTGTTCAGGTCAGGAAAAGGGAAATAGGTTTTGAGCCATGTCTGGTATTGGCTGCAGCTGATGTGTGTTGCACATGTTTCACTCCACAATCAATGGACAGAAATATCCTCAGCAGCTACACCCTTTCCCATTAATGGTCAATAATATTCTTCAATAGACCACATGTTTTGACTTTTTTTTTTTCTGTGATATTTTGATATTTTTCAGGAAATTTGCAGCTGAGAGATGGAAGCTGTCAGTGTTATGAAACAGAGTTGAAACCTCTGTCTCAGAAGTGAACTGGTACATTATGAGAATCATAAAACCTTCCTGTCCTCTCACCCAGGGAGCAGTATAGGTCTCTGTTGTAATTGCTAACTACGTAAAAACAATGGGGTTTTCCGGGTTTCTGGCAGTAGTGGGGTTTATTTTTTTTTTTTGTTTGAGCCAGCTGGGATACAAACCAAAGTCAATCCAGGATAACAGTCTGTCTTTTCACTTTAACCGTGGCTGTCCTTGCCAAGCCAGAAGAGAACAGGGGCAGAGGGGGATTTTGTGCTGCAGACCGGCTCTGCCAAGGGACGTCTGTCATAAAAGCTCTTCTGTCTGTCCTCCCCAATTTCAGCACCTAGTGTCATCGACACAGAAGTCATTGTCAGAGGTTATCTGAAGTTGCACACTGCCTGACTGAATAAGGAGTTCAACTGGTGTACAGTATTTATTCAGCTTTATGTTTTAGGCACAAAATTAAGCCTTCTATAAGCAGTTTAAATGGTAAAGTGATATAGTTTGTCGGTTTAGAAATGAAGACACTTAATGTAATATTTTATGTCTGTTTATAGATAAAATGAATTCTGACACACATTACAAAAAAATAGCCCTAATTCTGCATATTTCTGGCTCTGGGAAAGCATAATCCTCGGTGACATGTTTGTCGTGTGCAAATGAAAACAGCTTTCCCTGCAGAAAATCCACTGTGGAGGCTTTTCCAGCACAGACAGTAAGTTGGAAGACCAGATTTTCATGATGAGTAATTTTGGATGACATGAAACCCCTTTGTGCCGTTGTTGGGCCTTTGGCTTAGAGGGTCAGCAGGCCTGCCTTACTGTAGGGGATGCAAGATTCAATATGCAAGAATTTCTTACAGTACATCGTTAGGGGCTCCTTAACCTTGTTTCGGCACCAGCTGGTCAGCAGCCAAACCATCACCGGCGGATGCAGCTGCTCTGATCGGCTGCTTAGCAACACTGACTTCATGGTTCATTCTCTGTGTGTGTGACTGGCAACCGACTTGTTCATTTTGAGTCTTTTCAGGGAAGCAAGAGTAATGATTCACTTCCATAACTTGTGAGCAACTGATGAATGAATCATCAAGAGAGCCATATCAACCCCCAACAGATAATACTGTCATTTTGTGCTATGGGACAGTAAAAATCTTTCTTACTGCCTCTTAAACTGTTTTTCATTAGTCACCGAAAGTCTAATCAACCCCATCCACACATTAGGCAAAACAACAGAATGAATGAGATGTTTTGAAATATTTTTTTTCTTGTTATGTTTTGCAAAGAGGAGGATCTATTAATTTGTTTATGTTGTTATTTTATACAGAAAATATTGCAGAAAGCAATGTGGGGGCGTGGCATGATTCAAGATGAAATGCTGAGGATGGTATTTGGTTTTGGTTTTTATACTGACTGACTGCTATTCATCAGACATCACATTTAATTTCTCCAATAATTGTGAGAATCAAGAAAAGGGAAATCCACAATCTCAAAAAGATATCTTGATTGATTTATTTGACATGTTTCAAATAAAAAATAGAAAAAAATATAATGACAATGTTTCGCCCATAGGCTTCGTCAGGTCAGGTTGTCTTTTCAGTTTGAAATTTTTTGTTTGAAACATGTGAGATAAATCAATCAGGATTTATTTTTGAGAGTGCAGACTTCCCTTTTTTCTTGGTTCTTGAATTAAGCCTATTTCCCCTTTCTTGCCTATTTGAAATCGATGCACCAGAGAAGCCCTATTTTATGTCCATTTTCTTACCCAGCATACAGACTTTCTTAGTAATTTCAAATAAATGTAAGCCAATGTGAAGCCCACGTGGAACTAGTCGGACCTTATGGAGTTATCATTTAACCATTTTACTTCACTCCTGGTGACTTGGCTGTGAAGCAGTGGCCCACTTACCCAGTTATTTAAAGGTCTTTTTAGCCTTAAGGCCTTTTGTGCCAAATCCATGAAGACCACTGGCTGTGCATTTGCCAAACCACAGTATGTCCTATCTGCCATCGTTGCATCATGCCTGAATGAACATGCACTCAAGCCAGTGGCAACAGGAGACCTATTGTCTTGTGAGGGGCGTTCATTTCACTGGCTGCCCATCCTTACATCCATTTTTAATAATATGATGGCTGATAGTCTCTTTCCATGCTCCAGCATTGTTGCTTTAAAAGCCTCATTAGTTAAGAGCAATATCCTGTAAGCTAGCGCCATGTTCTTGACCAAGTGCCAGGCAGAGTGTTACGCTTACCACAGGATTCAAATGGTGTCATCCTGTATTTTTTGGTTATCAGAGGTGGGAAAAGTACTTAAAGCTTAAGTAAAAGTAGCAATACCATAATGAAGAAATATTGATTAAAAGTAAATGTTCTGTGTTCAAAAGTTTACTTAAGTAAAAGTATAGAAGTATTAGCAGTAAAATGTACTTAAATATCAGAAGTAAAAGTACTCATTCTGAAGATCGGTCCCTTTCAGAGAGTTAAATTATTGATGCCTTAACCTGTAAGAAGTATTTCAGTGTTGTAGGTCTAACTGCTCCATATACTGTTGGGTAGTTTAAACTCTACCTGTGCATCATATTTTATGAACTTATTGCATGTTTTGCATGTAAAACCCTATTCTGCATAGTAACTAGTAACTATAGCTGTCAGATTAGTAGATATGTAGTGGAATAAAAAATACAAAATTTCAAATGTAGTGGAGTAAAAGTATAAGGTCTCACAAAATGGAAATACTCCAGTAAAGTGCCAGTACCTCAAAATTGTAAGTAGGCTACAGCACTATAACTGTACTTAGTTACTTTCCACCTCTGGTTATTATGTAAGATATATCTTAGAGGATGCCAAATGACCTATCACCCTCACTAGGGGATTTTATGTCTTCCTGACCAGAGGGATTTAACTTTGACACTGAAGCATTGCAAAAAAAAAAAAGTGTTTCACCCAAATGGAATAAACACATGAGTGAATATTTTGTTATTTTGGTTTGCAGCCATCATGACATCACACGCACTTCAAGCGAAAGAGACACTGTGCGATGTGATGGCTCCGCTGCCTTCCAGTCAGTCTGGCCTGTCGCGACCACAGCAGAAAAAACAGGGTATAGTTTAAGACAGACACACACACACACACACTGCGCGGGCCCATAAGCAATGTCCTTGTTCTCTCACATTTCATATTTGATTCTTTTCAAGTCATCTGAACTGGCTGGTGTCAGTGTGTGAACGCCCGGCCAGCCAAAGAACACAGAGCCATCACACTGGTTAAAAATCCCGGGAATGCTATCACTTTTCCTTTTCTCTCATCGTTATTTACTGTCTGGAAAACTGTTAATATTCTGGAGGAAAATAGGAGAGAAAATAGGGCAGCGAGCCACCGCAGAATTACAGAAGCAGGAAATTTCAGCGGGCTCTTGGCATCTCCAGAAACCTTGATGCTTTAATCACATTCATGTGAGGGGGAAATTTTCTGCTGGCCTGACAAGTCGGCGTGCTAAATGCCAGCAGAGCCACAGGAACTGCGACAGTGGTATTCAGTGAGGAATGTGTGGAAAAAGGCACACTTATCATATTATACTTATTGTCAGTCCCAATGCAAGATCATCGGCAATAAAGCAGCTTTTCAGAATGCAATGCTTTGTCACCCGTGCTTTTCAAGTTATGCTGACCTCATGTTAGCAGTTATACAACAAAATAACAGGAAAAATGGATGTTATGCACAGTCAACCAGGTCTGCAGAATGCTGATGACATCTGTAATTAGATAAACCTACTACTGAACTGAAGAGGAACCAAGTAACCTCACTTGGTGCCATTTGGACCATGTTTGATCCTTGGCTGTTTTGACTCCTTCCTTGTGTCTGAGCCTCACTGCTTTAATCTGCTTCATGCTGCGTTTATGATTAGCATTCATTCCCAACATGCTCACTGCTGGGACTAAATAATATATTTTTGCACTGTGAAATGTGACGAGAGCAGGGGAATAGCAGAGGGTTCAAATGCTGCACGCAACGGTAGAAACAAACTCTTTTTGCCATTTAGGTTCAGTGGTTAACATCTTCTGGCTCACAAACTTACAAATACATGTTTTGTTTAACCTTTGCTTATCAGGCTCAGTCACTGGAAATAATTTGTTTAGGACTTTAGAGCAAAAAAGTAGCACATCCAAAAATAAAAGTAGTATGGCAGAGATCTCACTCTAGTTAAACTAGACTAAACTAGACAAGACTTTTCACTTGAATTTATTTGCACACACACAATAATAATGTGTTTTGGCTTATACAGCCATGCCAATAAATTCAAGTGAAAAGTGAGTAGCCTTCTCTGCCATACTAGGCTACTATTATTTTTGGATATGCTACTTTTTTCCTCTAAAGTTCAGTGTTTTTGGTTAAGCACTCCAATCAAGTCTATTCTGGATGATGCCCACTTCTACCTCCACTCTTAATTTGTTTAGGACGTTTGTTATCTGACCCGAGTTAGTTTCTCCTCCACAGTGTAGCCTACATAGGAAAACACTGGATGCTGTCTTGCCCTCAGTGGCTCATGAGGTGGCCCTGCCCCTGAAAAGCAGCCAGGGCTTATTTCTGTGATGACAACTTGTTAGATGAGACCTGAGTGTGTGGACCAAAGACTGTTTGATCTCATTGTACAATATGGCTGACCTTGAGACTCTCTCTCTCTCTCTCTCTCTCTCTCTCTCTCTCTCTCTCTCTCGCTCTCTGTCACACACACACACACACACACACACACACACACACACACACACACACACACACACACACACACACACACTTAGCACTTTGATGGGAACTCTAAGGCAGCTGGGTGTTATTTCTAATCCGGTTGATGAAAACTTCCACCAAGCATTTCACCTCACAGTGAAACCAAAACAGTCCCTACCAGACAAACCATTGGGGCTAAGCTGTTTTCTTTTCTGTCCACTTTGGTTTTCTTTATGAATGTTAATAGTTTTACTTATAGGTTTTATTTCAAGTTACCTTATCATGTTTGAGCATCAGCTTCAAGTTAATAACATATGCTGAAATTGGATTATGGGATTTAACTCATGAAGGCTAATTAGTTAGTTATGCTTGATGATTGGAAGATGATGAACCACAGTTAAACGTCATTCTCTCACATAATATTTGATTATTGTCAAGTTTTCCCAACCGGTTTGTAGGTTATGTGTGGCAAAATACAAAGAAATTGTATGGGTTATAATCCTGGGAATGCTGTGTCACTTTTCTCCCATCTTGTCCGTTTTCCCTCATCTATCTGAAAATATCTATTATTTACTGTTTGGAGGAAAACAGTAGCCTAGATGGTCCCAAACAGAAACTCGGAGAGAGAATTGGTTAGCATTTTTTTTTCAAATAACTAACTCTCCTGACCCCACTTGAAAGTTCAGACTCATGCTGATATCCGGAAATTACATAATTCGCCCAAGGACCGCGACGTGTTTTGTTTCCGTCCTGTTAAATGAACGAGGTTGTGACTCACTCCCCCGTTGGTGCCCGCTGACCTCCAGACTCAGCAGTCTATCACTCTGAGACCTGCCGAAAGCGGTCGCTCCCCTGCTGCTGACACGCTCCTGTCTCATTTGTGCTAAGTAATCACCCCGGGGTGTCACCGTTGCTCACAGGCCCAGACAAGTACTACTTAAAGAAACAGACAATCTTTTAGCCTACTTTTGAGCTGAAGTGTTCCCGCCCACCCCACGGTTCTGAGCGGAAAGCGCAGGTGTTGATATCGAACGTCTCAAGTGGTGCTGAAAGAACAGCGGCGGAACCAAACGGACAGCTCCGGTCCCTGAGCTCTGATTGGCTAATTCACTTCAGAAACAGTTGTTAAAATGCCTGACGAACTCCCAACTGTGACCGCTTAGCAGTTAATTTGAATACTGATGCGCCAACGGAAAATCACCACTCATACAGGTACTTATGTGTGTCGCTAGCAATCACGTTAGCAGCTATTAAAGAACTATATTGCTTGGGAAGAATTAGGCCTATTATTAAATATCAAATGAAATAAACAGACTAACTAAAATCACTTTAAAGCACGGCCTTTTGTGGCCTATTACTTAATTTAGCTACAACGTCGAGTGGGCTGATATTCAGAAAAAAAAAATATTAAAAATCATAGCATATCGAGGCCTTGAAGGGGTGTAAGTAGGTTTTGGCAAACTTTACAGGTGAGACAAAAAGGAAAAAGGTGAACATAACTTTAATCGACTGTAAAATTTTGATAATGATAACAGCCTAAATACCCTAAAATAAAAACAACTTCTAGCTTCCAGCCCTAGATATGAAACCGTATCCTGCATTTGTCCCTCTATTGCAAGGGACATCATGCGTGTGTGTGTGTGTGTGTGTGTGAAGTTTATTTATTTATTTGTGTTTGTGTGTGTGTGTGTGTGTGTGTGTGTGTGTGTGTGTGTGTGTGTGTGTGTGTGAATGGCTAATCCATCATTCTCTAAAACTCCCACCTACCCTACCTTTAAGTCCCCCAATCCCTTCAACCTGGATGTGAATAAATTAGGATGGGTGAGAGAAAAACCCATGGTGCTGAAACGCTATAGCCTACCTCTGCTGTCAGAGGACCTGGACGGGCTGGAGCAGCACTAGTGCCACCTCTGGTTTTTAACTCAGCTCCTGCCTGCCTCTCTGCCTCTCAGCACACACACACACACACACACACACACGGCACTCCAGCGCTTACTTTCACCCTCTTCCTCGGTCACTCCAGCGGGGCTCCGGCATGGCAGAGCGCAGGGGAAACTGGGACCGGGCGGAGGATGACTTGCCGGTTTACCTCGCCCGGCCCGGCACGGCCGACCAGGTGCCCCGGCAGAAATACGGCGGCTTGTTTTGCAGCGTCGAGGGCGCGTACGAGAGTAAAACCATAGACTTTGATGCCCTGAGCGTCGGGCAGAGGGGCTCCCGCACCCCGAGGACCGCCAAACGGGAGACCGGCCAGGAGGCGAGGAGCCCGGCGGCGAGTGACGGCTGCTTCCCGGGTGTGGAAAAAAGTCATCAAGGGAAAGACTCACCTCGCGTTGAGATCAAAACTGCCGGTGGGAAGGAAGTCCTGCAGAACCTGGGAGATGAAAAGGTAAGGAGACATTAACTTTTTGCCTGACTGGCAGCAGCTGAAATCATGAGACAGCTGCAGCATGTGTAAATGACAGGAGTGGTTTCAACATTGTGTGTCACTGTTGTGCCTGTTATTTTCACTGTTGCATTGTTTTTACCCTCTTAGTCCTATCTTATTTTAATCTTGTGTTTCCCTCTTGTTTCTGCTTAATTTACTGTGATGTTTGCCTTCATTTGTTTGTTAAAAAAGTGGTATACAAAGTGATATACAAATAAAGTTTATCAGCCTATTATTACTATTTTCCGTACAGTGAAATATGGAAGATGCAGACAGCCCACTATAGGGTTACAACTGTCTGAAACTGCTAATTAGCCTACTGTAGCCTAATTGGCTCACATATGCCCATATTGACACATACTGCTGCTGTCAAACAGTGGGGTATGTCTAAATAAATTTCAAAGTCTGTCCGTTCATCCTCATATGAAAAGCTTACATCATAAACTTATCCACTTAAGAGGGGCTGGGTTTATGCCAAGAGCATCCGGATGCACTGCTGAATAATGGAAGAGACTCTAAATTGTGCATAGGATCTGTCATTGTGTCACAGACTATGACAAAACACAAATGTTGTGTAGGGAATATAGAAGTTGTAAATTGATTACTCTTATTGAGGAATATAGAACTTATTTTACAGTTAAAATTGAGAAGCTGTGGTAATTTAACTACTTTGTGGACTGTACCTTTAAATGTTGTCCTAATATTCTACAGTCATGGAAGCACACAGAGCATGAAACATCTTTGTCGTTGACCAGCCATGGTGGCATTAAGAGATCATCAGCCAATTTATTTTTTTTAGCAGGTTTTTAGAATAGGAAGAAAATGGTTGAACACAAACAGGCTCCCTGCCAAACTGGCCAGGAGAGGAGACAGACTTACCATTCACAGCCAGCGTTTACCAGCATTTGGGTGGTGGCTAGTGTAAATTTCAAACCCTGGAAGGACATCGCAGAGAGATTCAGCCAAAGAAACAAGACAATAAGTCAGAGGGAAGACTAAAGCAAACCAACTAGAAAGCTTATCTTTTGTGCAGGCTGGACAAATCAGACTGCCTTTTATTAACACTGGACTGGAGTCTGGAGCACCTGCAGGCGAATCACAGAGCGGCTGGCCAAAATGTTTTACTGACTAAAACTACTACTGTATTAGATGCTGTTTCTCTCACACCTTAGATGTGTGTAAGTGTGTGTTGTTTGTGTGTGCATGTGCTGTAACTGTATGACAGCAACTTTAACTCCCATGCTCATTGAAACCAACAGCTAGAGGTTTCAGAAAAATAAGAAACTGAAATTTAAAATGTGACACACCCCTTTAAGTAGACTAGATAGAGGAGATTTCTGCTTATGTTTTGCTGTTACCTGATATTTGGTTAGACCACACAGATTAGAAATACAATACACATAAGAAATGCGATACACAAAAGAAATAGACGAAAGGGAAAATAAAACTAGAGGGAGATCCCTTTCATCTATGAAGCCACTGATGTACAATTCTACAGAGAATGAACTGGAAAAAAGGGGAAAGCTGACAGTAATAGGAGCCTAGATGATTTTCTGACAGTGACATTTCTGACATTTTCTGGTTCACAACTCATGACACTATAGATTTATTTTATTTTTATTCATTACCTTTACCTGTAGGCTACCCTTCTCCAGGGTTGTCCTGTAGAAATCAAGAATTTCCTTATACAGGGTTTCTAGCTTTGGGGGATAGCTGATTATGATCTTAAAAACTGATTAGATTCTGCAATACTTGAAGAAAAACATGGATCCTTAAACTGAATATTTTCCTCTTTAAAAGCTGCAGTACAAGTGCTCTTCTGTTACAGGACAGCTGTTTTACCTATACAACAGGTTATTCATCTCAGTAGAGTAAGCTTGTTGTATCAGAGTCAGAATAGCTTTAATTCACCAAATACAATGGCTGCAGAAGGAATTTGACTTGGCTAATTAGTGCTTACAGACAAGTTACAAGACAGTTTGACACACTAAATGCAGGTAAAAACAAAACAGGACTTAGCATATAGTGCAGACAAGATGAACTGACTGACCTAATGACAGTAAACTGAACATAGACACATGCCATGTATAGTATACGTTAAAAACTAAAGAGATGTTTCAGTGAAGCAGCGTCGGCACAGTCCTCATCATCCTGAGTAGGTCAAACAGAAATGATGCTTTACTTCCAATGATGCGAAAATTAATTCAATCTGCAGCTGAAGCCATCACTCACTCTTGTAATATGATACTTTCAGTGTTCGTTATCTTATGTTTAAAGCAATATGCTCCCTGTTTTGCCAGCACTTTACTTGAGGTGCATTGTGGGGCATTATAAGCGCACTGTAAGCATATATAAACTTGTCTTACACAATAACAACAACAACAAAATAAATATAAAATATAAAACTGAATTTATATGGCACTTCACAACTGCACACACTGCACACACTACAATATATTATGATTATGTCATTTTATGCACTATGTCCCACTCTGATTATGCAGAAATGCCTTCATAAAGTGCTTATATTATACTCATGATGTCTCATTATTCCAAATGAATTAGTGTTACCCCTCTTTTTTATGCTAAATCCACTGTTAAATTACAGTATGTGGTCTTGAGCAGGATAGCTGCAGTATTCCCTCACAGTCTGATCCTTCTTCTAATCTCAGACTGACGAGGGTTCACCGTGTGGGCACCGAAAATGATGATTCATCCTTCTCACACACACACACATGAGCACACACACACACACGCACACACAGACACACACATAGACACACACATACAGAGAGAGAGAGAGAGAGAAATCCTGGCTCAGAGAAGAAAAAAGCCATTAGACAAAGTGAGGATGATTGCTAGTTAGTCGTGGCAAGGCTGGCCACATACGACCGCACACACACACACACACACACACACAAGTAAATGGATTTCTAAGAGGAGAAGGAAACAGTTAAACATTACAGACAGCGGGTCATAACAAACCAGATGTCATTTGATATGATCTAATACAATATGTAATAGATTACAATCAAATAGAATCAAATAAAAATTGATTGTGTGTTGCTTGGAGGCACAAAACTGTCTTCAGCCTTACCTCAACTCTGGCCTGGGATCAGCAGTTGCTGTGGTTCAAATACTAATGGAAAATATTTCTCATGTTTGTTGTAATTTCCTTAGAATGCCAGAAAGGTGATGTTGTTTACTTCATCCATTCAGATACCAAACTGACTACATAGTGCTGTATATTTAAGGAGATCTTGCTTTGTTTTTGTTTTTTTTGGCGACATCTTTGGCGATAAGTGCTCATTGCTGTGGTGTTTCTGCACTGCACTTCCCAGAGATCACCTGTCAATCAAACAGTGTGTCCAGTGTATTTTTATTTGGATTTTCTGTTAATGAAGTTTGAGTTTCTGTAGGTGGCGCTCTTTTCTTTGTCTGTTTAGCCATGGTGGCTATCACTGCTTATGCTAACTACCCAGACACTGATTGTTTAGAACAGCAAATGTTTTTTATTTTATTTTTTTTATTTAACCTTTATTTAACCAGGCAGGTCAATAAAGAACAAATTCTTATTTACAATGACGGCCTAGCAAGAGGACAAAAGGCCTCTCGAAGGGTAAAGGGAAAAGGAGACAAAAAACCCCCCAAAAAAACACGCAAAACAAACTAAACAAAGAACAATCCAGATAAGATTATCAGACACAAATGTTACACACATCGCAGAGGCAGAGAAACCCAACACAGTATGGGAACAGGGAAATAATCAAAACACACACCAAACAAACACCAAAATTACAAGTCATGCAAGTCATGAAGCAGAGCAGACACATTACTTTGTCAGTTAAAAGGCTGGGTGACAGTTGCAGGTGTGTGTGAACAACTCTGCAATAAAGTCCTTAAAATGTAAAAGCTTTCATGATTTAAATATGGGTTGAATCACTATTGCGTTATAACAATCAGCGATAGAGAGTAGCAAAACAGACATTTATTTATATGAAAAAGTTGCAAGATTGTCACTTTAAGTATACTCAATATTTTCCTGTAGGTTATCTAAACTTCCTGGCACTCATTATTACAAATCCCACCTATCTGGCACTTAAGTAGAGCTGTTCTACTTAATCAAACATGAAACCAAGCAGAAGACTCTCTGTTTCTGCTACAGTGGCAGATCTCTCACCTCTCATCTCTCTCACTATAAATCAAAGGGGGATTGATGGACCTGCTGTGAAACACCATCAAACACAAACAGTAGGAGGAGTACCTAGAGTCACTTATCATCTTATACTAACCATACCTGACATTGCTGAGATGCACAGAAAGGCACAATAACCAAGCAACAATTTTATTTTTTGAGCTATTGATTTTTTTTCTTTTTTTTTCCATTTGGGTAAACCTGTCCTTATCATTTCCGCCTGGTAATCCTTGTACTGTCACTATTGATTCTCTGCCAGCCAGAGGACAGTTTGTCTCTGGGATGCTGCAGGCACCTTAACTAACCCTCAGCATAAAACTATTCCCTTATCTTTACTTCTACCCTCACATCATCTTAACAGCATCCTCACCTCACCACAAAAAGCCCTTTCCCTCACTAAAATCCTAAATGTAACCCGTTCCCTACCTTTTACAACACTCCATCATGTTATAAAATGATTTCTCCAGCTATCCGGTGTAGACATTTCCAGTATGGCAGGCAGCCACGTTCCCCCATGTGGCCTCATGTTGAACTGCAATGTTGCACCTCCTGAAGGGCCAGCTGACTCAGCAGAAATCAACAGACAGGGACCGAGGCTGTGCGTGTTTGTTGGCTCTAATCATAAACTGTGTGAGGACATCAGACTGACAACACAGACAGGATGTGCTTACTCCTCTGATGTTACCCTGGGTGCTAGTCGGGCCTAACGTGGCCTTTTATGCAAACTAATGACAAGTGGAAAAGTTGCCTGGATATCTGATGTCTGGCGATCCAGTTTCTCTCTCACTGGTGCGATAGTGCCTCCGATTCACTTTGAATTCTCTTAATTCAAAATGCAATTTTTTCAATGTGATTCACATAGTAATGATAATTCTGTCAAATTTAGTAATTCTTTATAGATTGGGAATAAGAACACTTTGATAGCAAAAGTTCAAAAGTTTTCCAGTTATTGAATTTTCAAGAACAAACACTTCCTAGAATGTTTGAACTGAATTACCTTCAACTACCCCTTTACTTCAGCCCATGTTGATGCAGTAATAATACAGCACTTTTCTGTTTGTAAAATACTTTTCAGCAATTTTAAAGTGCTCCAAGGGAAATTAAAAGCAAGGAAAAGAAGAAGGGAAAAAAAGCAAGAAAAAAACAGGAAGAAAAAAAAAATTGTACTCTGTGTTTGCAATGGGGATTCTCTGTCTTTTTCAGTCCAGGACCCAAATTTAGTGATTTTAGACTTTCTCTGGGACAAAATGTCTAAGAAATACTAGTTTTCTATGGCAGGATTCAAAAGAAACAGGTTTATCAGTCATCAAGAAACTGTTACAAAATTGAATATCCTTCTCTTCTGTTTCTGTGACATTACACAATGAAAGTATGACACGTCCAAAATATAACTGTATCAAATTCATTCAGATTCTGGGTTGTGGCCCAGCTTAACTCCATTAGAACCTGCATTGATCCATCTGACAGCTGTGGGTTTGATTTCAGTGGGCTGTGTGTGTGTGTGTGGTTGTGTGTGTGTGTGTGTGTGTGTGAGAGAGAGAGAGAGAGCTGCAGTGTCAGTGCATACTTACCTTTACCATAACCCTAACCCTAATTCCAACCCTATACCCTTAATCCTATTACTGTTTTTGCATGCATTGTGTGAAGAATATCAGCATGTAGTAAATGATCATTTAAGCACACTGGATTGAAACCTCACTGAAGCCCAAACATTGCTGCTTGTCTTGTCTTCTTTTATGTGATTGGTTTACTTTTATGTCCCTCATGTCGAACAGCACTGTGGGTCGATTTTTACCCTAAAAACTGTGGAATTATTTGCGCTGCCTGCTGAATTCAATAGTGCACAGTTTTGGGGCATGCCTTGTGTGTGTGTAGTTCCTGTCTGTGCTGTTAATGGAGAGCAGGGATGGGCACTTTATAAGAAAAGTCAAGTAATCTGCACATTACTTAAAATCAAAAAGTATTTTCAAGGCTTCTATTAAGCCATGCTCTGCTCACCACAACATTTCAATACTACATCTTCATGAAGATGTAGTAATTTTGCACATTTTGGTGAGCAAAGCATGGCTTAATAAATGCCTTGAAAAGACTTTTTCAGCCTCCTTAGTCTTTTTGATTTTAAGGTTAGGGTTAGTGTGCGGATTCCTTGCCTTTTCTTATGAAGTCTCTGCTAATTGGAACCTACACACCTGCTGCCAATCACACTAAAGAACTAAACCATAGGTGCAACAGTTCCCTGAATAGTTTAAGATGAGCAGGGCTGAGGCCCTGCAGGTTTTCGTACCAACCTAACACTACACCAGGTGATTTCACTGATGAGCTCCCTCTCTGACTGAAAGTGTGCTAATCAGTGAATGAATGAATGAACGAATGAATGAATGAAAACCTGCTGACTCTCAGTGCTTCATGGCACACGGCTGCCCCATTATCTGATGTGGAGTGAAGAACGGGGAGTGGCAGTCCAGGGAAGCTGGTATGGGGAGGAGCTCCTCTTTGTTCTTACTGTCAGGGTGCTGGTCAGACTGGGATGGGCTCTTTACACACACACACGCACATTTACACACACAGACACACACAAACACACACACAAAAATGCACCTTCAGATGCACGCTCATCCACACACCCACTCTTTCCAAAATTTGCCCACAGGTCATATATTCTGACCGCCTGCTTTTAAAAAGAACAGGTCAAAACACTCACTCATACCTCAGGCGATTGCACTACTCAACAAATGAAAGCCTTAAGTAATATTATTGTATTACATGCTCTCTATAACCTTCATCGACTCGGCCCAGCTGGTCTGGGTCAGAGAGAGAGAGAGAGAGCACTTTCTAACTTGTAATGTGTCTGCTCCGATAATATGATATTGTGACATGGTTTTTGGATACTGTAGCGTGTATTTTGATACTATATTGTGCAATTTTCACTTTTACTACGGTGCTCTCTTGATACTTGATTCTGTTTCCCTGTTGCCACGCCAACGTGTGTTTCTCACTGCAATGAAATTTTCCCTATGGGGACGATAAAGTCACACACACACACCTATATTCACATGCACATTGGCATACATGCACACATACAAACAAACACACGCATGCTGCACTAGACTTAGTATCATTAGTAAATTATGATGGTGTCCTTCAGGCCGATTATTAAATCTTCACTAGACAAAATTTTTATGTAAAAACACAGCCATCTTATTAGCCTAAATCACAAAGTGAGGCTAGAGAATAGGAGAAGAGTATCCACTCCCCCTATAGATTCGGTCTATTTCCCCAAATTCCCCAAATTAGATTCGGTCTATTTCCCCAAATTTAATTCTGATGTCAGCAGACACTTCTCTGCCCACAGGAAGTGATGAATTGAAACTTTAAGTGATCTTGAGCTATGGTACTAACTTGGGTCGTGTAGCTTCCAGGCCATGATATAATCCCAAAATCGGCAAATCTTACAATTACTGATAAATGTATTTTCTTTGTTCCATCGGCATAAGTTTCCTCCGACCGGATTTCAGTGTTACACTTGTTCAAACTGAAAGGTTTAATAAACATAAAGAAAGCGATTCACTTAACTACAATTCAGCAACATGACAAGTTTTTTTTGTCATTTTATTGTCAGAATCTGCTTTGTTTGTGTTCATTTATGTGCTATAGAAGTGTGATTTTGAGACCTGTTTCACCATATAATGGCAGTGAATGGAGAGAGAGAAAAAACGCGATTCTCCATTCGTCTCTACCGGAGCCCTGGAGCAACAGATAATAGAGAATCACGCATTTGGGGGTTATATCATGTCCAGGTAGCTACACAACCCAAGGTACTACCAAAGTTCAACACCAAAACTTCCTCCAAAACATTTAGAGAAAGCTGGACTCACAAACGTTAGATCTTTTTCCTCTCTCGTCTCTTTGGTTTCCTTATATAAAGCATCACAGACCGGCTGGGTTGGTAAACATGAGCGTGCGGTGTGCAGTTTACTGACTCACTTTAAATCATTTCTAGGTTTTGAAGTTCACATTTTTCAACCAGTTCCCTCTCGCTGCCATTTGGAGCCGCCAACGTGCGAAGTTGCCCAGTGCAGCTTTAATGACCTGACTAAGTCCTTTCTGCATCCTTGATCTGTCTGCCCCGTCTGTCAGATGTCAGTCTGTTAATGTGTTGTGCAGAGGAAACAGGCCTGCCAACCTAAAGTGTGTTGTTGATGCATTCTCCAAGGCCTGGGAATGCTGAGGTAATGCCTCTCCACCTCAGTGCCATGAAAGGACATGTCAGCAGATGCTGCGCCTGCTCGCCTGAAGCTGCAGGAACACTGTCACTACCTGGGAAAGGGGCGTTACCATAACGATAAAATATTTAGTGCCTTAATATCTAAAATATTTAGATATTCAAGTGTTTCTCCTCCTTATATCTAACATTTCACATTACTGAGAAAACTGTACAGTGTGAGATACGACGTTGAGAGGTTTATAAGATGAGATATTTGAGATATTAACTGTGTAAAATTAGTTTGAGCTGATCACACTCAACACAGACAGAAAGCAATCGTCGACATCTAGATAAAGGGCTGTTGTCCTGAAATTTGAACCAAGTAAACATTACCCATGAACCATTTTCCTCCTCTTCATTTTTAACCCATTAACCATAAGAAAATATATATACAACATATAAATAAAATCAAATAAATAATATATCTATATCTATAGGGTGAGAAACTATGTACACTTGAATACATAGATATAATGAAGATAATATATTTATGTATAGCCTTTGATTTATCATTGAATACAGAAAAAAGTCTTGCACACATACAGTCACACACTCCCACACACATAAACAGGAAGCGAACCTGGTAAATATTTGTTGTTATGAAGAATTAAACATTTAGACATTATGAAAACGTTCCCTTCCTAATCTCCTCCTAATTTACATACCTACATTCCCTGGGAAACCATGTGACAGTTGAGATATTCATGTTTATAATTCTAAACACTGAACACACAGGAGGCAAATCAGTGTCTGCTAAATGACAAACATCTAAACATTTAAACATTACTCAGTGAAGGTTTCTACCTCCTATATTTTAAATCCACATTATAACAAACCACTTACATATCATCTAAATCAAAATTTTGCAGGTTGAGATATACAAGATATGATATTCATGACAAGGCTGTTGTCATATTTGTCATGAAACATTTTCTACTCCTAATATTTAAATCCACATTACTTATCAAACTATATAAAACAAACCATTTTGATTCGGTTTGATGTTCATTTTGATATATTTCCTATGATATATTATTAAATACGCACACTCATACTAAAGCAAAACATCAGTGCTTGGTGAATGGTTGCAATGGTTGCTGTCATTTTGAAACATCATCATGAAACATTTAAACATATCAAATCTTCTAAATTGTAAACCCACATTTCTTTGAAAACTATGCAAAGTATGTACTGAATAGGATTAAGATATTCCAGTTTATGGTTGTGTATCATACACATGCAGGCACACATGCGCACACGCCCCCACACAGGCACACCCTTAGTCACGTGCACGCTCACATGCACAACCTCAGACCTCATTACGAGTGCATTAGTGTCGAGGGGGGGTTGGAGGGAGTGGTGGAGGAAGCGAGTGGCTGAGTGCAAGGGGCATCCACTTAGATCCAAACAATAGAGACACATGGCTGGGTGGGGACATGCAGAGAGAGAGAGAGAGTGTGTGTGTGTGTGTGTGTGTGTGTGTGTGTCGTGGTGAGTAGACAGGCTGCAGGGTGTGTAATGGGGGGGGGGGGGGGACAGGCTCTGTGACAGCTGTTACCCCATCTTGCCCCTCCTCTGTCTTCATGAAAACAACACACCAACCAGTCTGGGCGTTAATTAGCCCAGTCATCGACACAAAGACTCACACTCTTACTGAGTCTAACTTCATGATATTTCATATTCAGTTGAAGCCTCAATCCAGAAGTTATCCCTGTAAATCTTAGGTGTACAGATTCACTTGCATATGTGGAATCATATTTTTGCAACTCTCTTTTTAGCTGAAAATGCCCTAACCCTAACTGAAAATGGCTTAAATTTAACTGAAGTGTGTTTCTCTTCAGTGTTTACAAACAATACAAATGCAAACAAGCCTCAAAATATATTGAAAACTTAAGTTTGGTCATATATTTCTTGTGTTATTGACCAGGAAAGTTGATTTTGCAACTGACCAAATGCATGAAATCTATTAATTCAGTACATAATATGCAAACACACAATAGGGCTTTAAAGTAGTAGAAGTAGTGCTGACTTTAAGCCCTCATATACTATACTGCATATAGTCTATAGTTACTATAGAGAGGATGTTTGATAAATCATTTTCAGACATTTGTTTATGGTGATGACAGTAATGATGGTGAGAATGATGAGGATGAGGATAATGGTGATCCCTGTCCCAGAGGGATTATAGTAGAGAATCATGCTCGTTCTCTATTGGCTACAAAGGACTGCACCTTCTCTTGTGATCAATTAATCTCCTTACTGACTTACTGGCAGTGAATCTCAGACCTGGAATAGGCCAGAGACATGCTGTTCAGCCATGGGGTTACTGTTTAAACCATCTATTTCCAATTAATTTGGTATTCATTATTTTTTTTATGTAAGTGCAAGAAAAATCTCTAATAGATCAGTAACACATTCCAGTGAATTTGATATTTATAAGTTTAAGATAAATGTGTTAGCTCAATAATGAATTCCAGTAAATTTGATATTCATAAGGGCAAGAAAAATCTCTGATAGCTCTATAATGAATTCCAGTGAATTTGATATCTATAAATGCACGGAAATCTCTGACAGCTCTATAATGAATCCCAGTGAATTTGATATTTATAAGTGCAAGAAAAATGTTTGATAGCTCAGTAATGCAGACAGCTGGAGTTCGGCCTGAGGTTGCAGCCTGTGCGCACCAGCTGCTTTACTGCGCCCTCCGGTGGGAAAATTGTGACACTGCATCTTTCTAATTGAGCCTATTGAGGGAGGGGCCGGGCGACTGGACCATAGACGCTCCTATAGCTCTCTGCGAGGCACTTTACATCGCACCGACAGAGGGGCGACCATTCCCTGAAGCTCCCATCCAGGCAAGGGCCGCTGCAGCATCCAGACAGAGGGAATATCTTTTTTTAAAGCTTCGCTCAAAGCTGGAATCGAAAAAAAATGTCTTATCAAGGCAAAAAGAATATCCCAAAGATCACAGTAAGTACACGCGTTATTTATGCCTCACTGGCTATGAGAACTTTGATGCCTGGCGTTGCAAATCACTGCATTTGGTTTTGTGCGTTTCGTGCAGCCGCCTCACAGCGAAATGTCTGTATGAACAGATACGAGCCATTTATTTTTCTTTCCATTGTTAGACTTGGCTGCAGGAAGCCGCTGGGGGAAAAAAATATGCACAATGAAATGGCATGACTGGCTCCCATAGTGACAGGCAGGCAGGCAGGGAGACAGAACAAGGCGTTTTCTTAAAGGTGTCCTGCATCCTCTTTGTTGAGGGGGATCCATGCATGTGCTGAGCCGGCTCGGCCATAAAAAAAAAAACACTTTAATATTCTTGTA
The DNA here is from genome assembly GCF_046629955.1 of Centroberyx affinis. Taxonomy (NCBI): domain Eukaryota; kingdom Metazoa; phylum Chordata; class Actinopteri; order Beryciformes; family Berycidae; genus Centroberyx; species Centroberyx affinis. The sequence continues at coordinate 25,472 of NW_027281440.1, forward strand.
GGGATTTCTGCTGTGTCTGCGGTACATGTGGTTGTAAGTTTATGGTGACCTTGTCGTAGCCTACTTAATCATATTTTTATATCTCCTATGGTAGCCTAGCCCTATAATAATCCATTCATGTTCCTATAATGTCCCCTTTCCCCTAAACGTGTATTATAGCCGTCTAAATGCATTATAGGATAGCCTACCTATAATTTTATTTGTCATGATGGGTGTGTGAAGCGATTGCAAAGCCTTACCTCATTTTTCTGTAATTTGCTCAACCCCTTTGCTCTTTTTGAAGCTTATTTCGAGTCTAATTGATAAGTCATATGGCATGGATGAGTCTAATGATAATTTTATTATGAATATTCTATTCGTGTTGATGCACGTTGATTTGGGTGACGGGGTTAATTCAAAGTGTATATTATAGTATAAGCGAATCAATAGCCAGCTGTCACCATACTGAGCTTTGGAAATTGCTAAATAATTGAGCAAAAGTAAGAGCATTCTGCTGTTGCTGCACATCAGCTCATAATTTCCGCAAAACGCTTTGCTCATTTCAGTTTTCAGAAATGAAATCTGGTCCATGCAGACTAGACTGACAGACTGTAGGCTACATGTTGCGGGGCTGCTGGTGCAGAGGAGAGAGAGAGAGAGCGAGAGAGAGAGAGAGAGGGGGGGAGAAAAAAAAAATCCTCCACGCCCATTTGTGATGAGCTGTGATAAGCCGGCTTGCTTTATAAACGGGCGAATCTTCTGCATCACTAGAAGGGAGAAAGCGTTTGGACTGAGATTCCTGACGGTGCATCGGGGGTCGAGGTTGAATTCAGGGCAGCCGGGTGTGGAGGGCGGAGGGCGGTGTGTGTTACTGCTGCAGAGCGACCAGCATCCTCTCTCTCTCTCTCTCTCCCCCTCTCCCTCTCTCTCCTTGTCTGTCTGTCTTGTGTGTGTGTGTGTGTGTGTGTGTGTGTGTGTGTGTGTGTGTGTGTGTGTGTGAAATGCCTGCCTGCCTGCCAGTTTTCATTGTTGCGGCTCGCTCAGGCTGCAGTCTGGGTGTTGCTCGGCTCTGGGAGACACAGCCTTTGTCTCCACTCTGGCTGATATTATACCAAAGGGGGGATTTTGGGCGAGACTGGTGCAGCTTCGGCCTGTAGGGGTCTTCCAGCCTGCAGTGGCATCAACTGCATCGCTGTCTGTATAACACTGTGTTAGATCAAATAGGGGAGTGTTCTCCTAGTCTCTTGGTGTCCTTACTTGTTAAACTAGGGTATGTTTCTATAATAAGCTAAAGTGGGTCAATATTTTCCGTGCATGTTTTACACAGTCAGAGCTAGGGATGGAAATTTTACCAGCCAGCCTAGACAGGGCCTGGATTTTGTTTTCTGTTTGCAAAATTGTCTTCAATAAGGGCAGAATTTTAGGGGTTAAAGCTGCACTAGGCAAGATTTTTTGTTATGTCAAAATGCACCCATCTTGTTAGCCTAGATCACAAAATGGGGCCGCAGCAGAGAAGAATGTCCCATCCACGGTAAATGTGACCCAGTAGATTCACTGTAGTTGCCCAAATGAAATTCTGGTGTCTGGTATGGACAAGTCAGAACTTAAAGTCACCACAAAACCGCATTTTCAGAGAATATTGCTTCTTCAGTGTGATGTTTTTCCGGTTGAAAGAGGATATTAGGGGCGGGACATAATGCGAGGAGGGGGTCATTCAAAAGTGTAAACCAATGGGATGTCAGTTAGGGAGTGACAGGCAATTTATGCGATGGGAAAGGCGGAGGGGGCGGGACTGTTCAAAAATCTGTGATGGCTTTATTGGTTGGAATTTTTTTGCCTCCTGGTACATGATGATGTCACCGCTAAAGATTTTCTGTTTTCGTGTCCTAGTGCAGCTTTAATTAAATGTCTTTAACCTCTAAGTAGACTCATTGGTTTAATGCCTAAAATCCTAAAGCTCCATTCTTGGTTGTAACCTTTTAAGTGTCTTATCCTGCATGTCCTTCAGAGAGGGCAGAGAGTAGATGACTTGCACTTTAAATTCTTCAATTTTCACGGTGCTTCATGACCTAATTCAATATGGACTCTTCACATTTCATGGTAGTCCAATCTTTTTTTTTTTTTATAAACTTTATAAACCTATTGGAAACACTTGATTTGGATCTGTGTTTCTACAGTACACACCCAAATCAGAAACAGAATCACTTTAATCACCAAGTAAAATAAATGCACAAATGAATATATCCTGGAGGAGAGACATTATCATCACTGTTGATTTAACTCTGACAGTGTAAAAATCAACCATATGCCTGTGTTTATATAATTCCACACCCGTCAGAATTTAACATAAATAGTTTTGAACAGCCGCCCCAAAGGCCAATCAGCTCTGTGAGTGGACAAACAACTCTCCAATCAACACTTGTCAAGCCCAAATAATTGCCAGAACTGAAGAATTTGCTGTGTAACAGAGTCTAAAAGTAACAAGTACAACCGGACCTAAAATCCTGTACCTGCTTATAGCCCTCCTCCTCCCCTCCCAGACTTTTCCTACTGTGTTTCCATGCATCCCCGCTCTGTTCCAGCTGTTTCCTCACGTCTGCTCGCTGCCAGAGCGGCTCTGTCAGATTTCTAGGTGTGGTTCTTCCCTTCCTTCATCCACTCACAGTAGCCTCAGTGTTGTTCCACGCTGGTACATGTCATCAATAATCCCCTCCAGCTGGAACCAGCATCTGCGGGCAGAAGCAGGGAGAGGGGGGGGTGGGGGGGGGGTGGCAGACGGCAGATCTGCCCAGGAAATGAAACCCTTTCCCCCCATTGACGCAGCCACAGAACAGGGCCCTTGCCACAGCGGGACGGCCCGTGCCAGAGCCATGCGGGCCGCAGCGAAGTGGGCTTGACTGCAAACAAAACACCCTGCTGACTGTGACCACCCAGACGTTGCTGCGCGACTCACCATGGCGACCAACATACAGATGTGATGTCAGGAAAATACGATCCGTGTTTGGTTCTTCTTGCGGAGATGTGATGTGACACACACACACATTCAGCCACACACACACACACACACACACACTCCTCAGGCCGCTTGACTGAAAGAGTTTATAATTTGACCTGTCTGGCCCAATCAGAACCAGATCGGGGGGTTTTTGCTGCCATGGTTACACGGTTACACCATCTCGGCTTATCACGGGATCCAGATTCCAGACGAGCAGGATCTCACTGTGAGTGTGTCTGGCGGGAGCCGTGGCAACTTATTTAGATTGATAAGTCTCATTGTTTTGATTTTTTCCAGAGTGAAAAAAAAAAAAAAAAAGATCCCATGCACTTTTTTGGGTGAAGAGTAAATATTTTTGGTCACTAGGCAACAGGGCTGAAGCAGAGGCACTGGTGCGTATTCAGGATGACTTTCCTCTTCCACTGGTCTCTGCCTGCCTCCCTGCTGTTCCACATGCACGCCCTCTCTCTCCACCCACACAAGGGTCTCTCTCTCAGCTAATGGAGGACTCTCTATCCTCTTGGCCTCTCTGTCCTGCTTCTGGCCACGCTGTTTTCCAGCAACACACACACACACACACACACACACACAGAACAGGACTATTCCCAGTTATTAAGCACCGAGGAGCGGCTATTAATAATTCGCATCCCAGTTTATGAGCGCTTCTCCCCTCAGTCTGGTGGAGGTGGAAAAACGTTGTCACAGTATATCAGCGTGGTAGGACAAGAACAACATCCTGCAGTCTATTTCTGATCACTGCTGGATTGTGTAACACAGAAAGGGACAGTTTCCTGTGCAGGAGGAGGAGCCGTATTTTTGTTTTTCAGAGAACATATGGGAATGCCAAGCTATCTTTTTCTCTTCCCTCTGAATTTCCCTTTGCTTTGCCTCCAGCACATCTAATGGATGAGCCTGTCATGGCTAGAAGGAAGGAACAATTCTTAATAAGGTGGCACTGAAGGTGACACTGGAATCAGATACAGGGCTGAAATAGTATCTGGGAGTTTTTGAACTACTAAAATTTGATACCAGGAGTGGAATCAGTGATAATATTTCATAAACGATAACAGCTTCATTTTCTACCTTAGTTGGGAACACACACTTTCCTAAACTACAATGAATGAATATATGCAACACATGCTTTCAATGTAGAATTATTTTGGATTCAAACATTGGCACACCATCCATGTAGTTTTCTAATATTCCTTAAATTCAATCTTGTGTTTGAGTTCAGCATCAGTTTGGGACTGAGCTTTGTTAGGGCTCAGTCCCAAACTGATGTTTGTTAGTGATGTTTTAGTTAAGGCCAAGCCTCCAAATGTTCTACTTTGTCGAATCTAAAACAGTTGAACAAATCCTGCGATCTGTGACTGAGAAACACTGAATCCTCTACTATTCACCCAGGGCCAAACTGTTGAGAGGCGGTAACAGTCACACACACATTTAGGTGCACTTCAGGGAGTAATGATGAGTAAGAAACTTCCGTGATCCTGGGAGTCATAAAATACTGTGCTCACTTGCTAAAGGGTCATAATTTGTGTCATCCCCTAAAACATGCACTCACACACACGCACACACATTAGTGAAACAAGTGAAACCAGCTAAAAGCCTTTTGTCACTGAACACTTGCTTCACCGGGGGCTTTGGTGAAACGCTACTTCATCTTCTTTATATTTGATTTTCAGCCCATAATGGCTGCAGTTTGAGCATCCAAACTGCACTTGGAACATTTAGCTGTGTGGGTTATGTTGTAATGGCACCTCATGTTGTACTCAGTGGTTTTCCATGTCAACCTTTCTGTCATTCTTGGATGGCGTCTAATTGCTAAGCCTACTCAATCCTGGTGACTATCACCCTTGCCATGCATTAATTTTCATCAGGATAATAACATATGATGTTCCAATAACATTCTGTTCATGTAAGTCTGCAGTATTTGAGGTGATACAGTTAACTATTACCAATGGCTTCTATGTGGACAGCACATCCGATACGATCTTTTTCCTTTCTAAAAACTGGATGCTGTAACAGTCAGATGATTGACAGGCGAGGACATGGTCAGTGACCCTGGGAAGGTCGGACAAAATCACAATCAGGATAGAGATCATCGATGATGTCATGAGTAAATGCTCTTATCCGTGACCGAATGATGCACTTAACCAGGGATGGAGTGGAGGGAAAATCCACCTAAATCAGTTTACCCAAATTTATTTTTGTGGAATTGAGTTTGCTCACTATTTGACGCTAATATAAATCTTTATCTCTGTACAATGTCAGATTTAAGTTTGAAAATAGTTTTCCAAAAACAAACATAGACTATATGAGGCAATAGACGCATAGGGTTATTTTGTAATTAACATTATTTATTGATTTGAGACAGTAAAAGCCAGGGGATACTGAACTACAGTGACACATTGTGCCATTGTTTTCAATTTCAGTGATATTTTTTACATGGAATGAATGTGCCGATGTAGTCAAAAGACAAAAAATACACAGCACATCAAGACAGATTGTGGCATCTCGCTAAACTGGTAAGACTTATTTCTGTGGTGTTTTTTCTGAGACACATTGAGGCAAGATGCATCAAGATAAAAGATGCATTGCAAGATGCAATGTGATTTATATGACAGTCGATTTAGAATGGATGGCTAAGTGATGAATAAGTATTCAGGATCCTGCCAGGTTCTGTCCCTACATGCACTGCGGCTGTCCAATGAAATATCCCCTCACCACTGAAACTGCTTATTTTCAGAAACCCTGAAAATCGCTAGTTTTTCAAACAGTCTGACAGGCTGGTATGGTGTAAGAAATATTGATGAGAAGTTTGACTCATTTTGGCTCTTCCAGTCCCATTCAGCTGAAGGGGTGAATCTCTGAATGCATCTCATTCACGTTCAGAAGTCCACTGCACAGCAAGTTGTGGAATTTGGAAAATAATTTGGATTGATTAGAGAGTTGTTTGTCCACTCATAGAGCTGATGTGGTTCTGGGGCAGTTGTTCAAAACTATCTAAAATAATGAAATTAACTGTGATGGGTGTGGACTTGTATAAACATTGACATAGTGTTGATTCTTACACTCAGAATTAAATTAACTCTGATAATTCTGCTGTGTACACTGAGTTAAACCCACTTCACTGACTAGATTATTTCAAAATGATTAAGTCATCCACAAGTTGCTGACACCATGATGTCATAATTACCTGGACTCACCATCTTGGAACAGCAGTGAGCGTCCAGTCACGTCTCTTGGCTTTAGGACTCTGTCATGTAAATGCCACAGCGACAAATCAGATCGTTCTCGCCACAGAAAATTAAAGGAACGCTAGGCCAAAGCCGCCGTTGAATTCACTGGTCTGCAATAAAAAATTCAAATAGCATTATGACTGCGGCATCTTTTAATTATGTGGGTGCTGCTGTCTCGTTAATGTCGTAAAACATGGTAAAACAAGGGTGTAGAGTTCATACCCCTGACCACATAATAGTGCAGACCAAGAGACTGGAATGTACGAAGAGTTTGGCTTTCATGTGACACTACAGAATTACACAGCTCTATGGTGATTTAAAGGTGCCAGATTATTCAGTTTCCATGATTGTATTTTCAAATATGCTATGGCTCAGGATAAGAATAATCTCTGTCATAATGTTTTGTAAATAAATGTAGTTTAGTTGAAAGTGTAGGAATCTGAAGACTGAATCCTCACAGGCAGAACACTATACTGTCACTATACTGTTACCTGATTGGCTGATAATATACATTCCTCTAATTCAAATAATGAAGCAAAAGTTCAAGGCCCTCTTCTTTGAAAAACTTTAAAAAGCCTTTATTGTATGGGCTCATCTAGAGGCATTTAAAACCACTTACATCACTCTACTTTCAGCATTGGCCTTCACCAGGGAGCTTCAAACAATTCATGTTTTTTCTTCTTTGTTCCAAAGAAAACCTGCTGACTGGAGGGTGGGCCAGCTCAAATGCTGCAAACTTGCTTGATTGCAAGATTTCTTTTAATGTTTAGCAATTGTTTAGTGAGGGGAGCCAATTAAGATCAGTCCAGTCCACCAAATCCAGCTGTGATGGGTTCACTAGAGTTAATCCTTAACTGTCTGTACAAAAAACTAGGATAGCTTTTTGCAAATACAATAACTTTAAATTTAACCAATTCAAATTTGAAAAGAGTTGATGGCGGTGCCTCCTGGTGGCTTGGTTAGCTAGAGCGCATACCACTTACCCATGATGTCCCAGCTTCAAATTCACCTTTGTTGCATGCATCACAATACAGCAGAAATGCCAAAAATCATCTTTGAAAAAATGTGATAGAACCCTGAAGGGTAAATACCGAAACAATACATTCTTTTGCCATTGCACTGACTAAATATCTGTGGCTGTATTGGTAAACGGAATGCTGTCACTTAGTATATTTCCTATGAAATGTTGAAGTATAACATATTGCTGTTTGCGGTCAGGATGAGATGAGTGTTGGTGAATGCGACAGTTTGGGGGTTTTTGTCAGAGATTCCAGGGAAAAGCCACAGTAAATGTTATGGCTGCATTTGGATTTATGAAGTGTGATTAAGAAGTGATAATGGCAGAAATGTGCCTGGGATTGCGTGTCTTTGAAATGCTTTGACAGTTCGGTCGCCCGTCTTGCAATGCAAAACAGCGCTACCACTGTATTTTGGGATGGATTAGACTCATTTGAGGTATGTGTCCTTGAGATGCTTTGACAGCTTGGACATTCTTGTTGTAATTCACAAGATCTGTACCACTGTGTTTTGGGATTCCAGTTAACAATGCCAAATGCAATTCACGCAAGGTACATTATGTATTTAATGGGCAGATGCAGTGAGTGACGAGTATCAGCTGAAATCAGCTGGGCGTTTTGCAGACTGGCGGTTGCTGAGTGGCAGTGGAAATGGAAAGCTATTGATCCTTACAGTGATTGTGGTCTCTAGCATGCTGTTATAGGCCGGTGGGGAAAGTGGGCAGAAACTGACAGAGGAAATATGATTGCGTGCGCATGTGTGTGTGTATGTGAGTGTGTGTGTTAAGGTACCGCAGTAAGGGACCCATGCATTAAGCCGTACGCTGTACTGCAGCACCGTAAATCAAGGGCCAAACTCTCCAACTCCATCTAATAGAGTTGATAAAACATGGCCTGTACTGGATTTTTGAACAGTATTTCAAGTCGTATATTAGAAAGTTTGATGGGTATATTACTAGTACTCCACTACTCTATTCTATATCATCTGTATTGGATACTGTTATTTTCTGTTAGCTGGTGAACTACATTGGGACCATTGTGTTGAAATTGATAAAATATTATCATTATTTCTTGGTAGCATTGGTGTTTCTCTCACATCAGTGTAATTCATATTCAGACTTGGGATCATATATCAACCTGGAAGTGATGCAATGAAGTTACAAGTTTATGGACATCCTATTCAAGTTCAAAGTTAGATAGCCTTTAATATGGAGACTTACTAGGACAGGCCGACCAGCAGCTGTAAAGTTTCTGCTTCAAATCTCAGTAGACTGAAACTGAATTTCACAACTTTCTATTGCGCTCCTCCATTCTGCCTTGCTGTTTCTCATGGACATATAACATACATTTAACATACATTTAGTGGACACATTTATCCAAAGCACATTGCAGTAAAATGAGTGCATATGTTTTCAGTATAGGTCGGAATCAAACCCCAGATCACCCCGAAATAAATCGCCCCTAGAGGACAAATAAAGTTGTATGTAACGTATCACACACCATTTTCTTTCTTCCCTGCTTACATACTGCGATACTGCACAACTGTGAAACAGTGCGCTGCTTTGAAAGGCATCGACTATGAGCTAATGAGGGACAGTTTTAGGACAGCGTTGCTCTGCAGTATGATCTATGCTGGTGCTGTGTTCCAACCAGTGAGGACTGTGTGCTGTAATGTGTTGCTCCAGGGTGTGGTTGCCTGGGAAGGCTCTGGCTCTGGCTCTGACTCCATCAGCATCACTTACACATAGACACAAGAACACACTCTCACACACATACACACACACACACACACACGCCCATCATCCAACTGCACAGCCGTCCACTGTTTGTTGCATGTGCTTGTGAGATCAGCAGATATTGGGCCTGAATCATTTGAGCCACATGCAATACAGCATTACGCCTTTTCCTTTTTTTTTCTACGGTGTGAAGGAGGGGCTGCAGATCATCCCACTGATGAAACCTTGGCTCCACAGCCAGGCAGTAAATCACTGCACACATGTGCTGAAGGGAGGATATGGAAGTCTCTCTGCTGCTCCTAGCAGGACTGTGAACTGAAGCTATTTTATACAGCGTGAAAGTGTAACGGGGACCATACTTGTTCTGCATACAGTATATTCCCACAAGACACTTTGGCTCTCTGTTGAAGCCCCAACCACACCTTTGGGACTCATTCAAGTTGGAGTCCATCTTGGACCAAGGCTATATACTATAACTTGTGTGATAATGGTGCAGTTAAGTTGGAGGATGACATTCGCTGCTTTAGGATGATGTATGGTTACCTTTGAATTTTGACTGGGAATGGTTAGAAATGGTTTTGGGTAGGAAATCCTCCTCTTTCGACCTCACAGAAGACACAGACTTCTCACTGTCTAGCCAGTGAACCAACCAGCAGCCTAAGGCCGCCTTTTTCAGGACGGATGGATTTGTCACCATTCGTTTAGTTTGTTTTGGAAAAAGTAGTAGTAGTTCTTCTTTTTTCTATGCAGTAGCACCATTATGAGCGAAGCTAGGCTACTGTATTTCTGCCTCTCCCACCATGCTGACATTCCAAAACTGCCCAACGGACAGACATATTTCCGCCAATAATTCTGTCCATTTTCTGATGGATCAGTGTGGCCGCCGCTTATGCCAGCAATTTACACATAAATCCAGCCAGTGACTCAACAAATTGCTCAGTCACCCAACTACCCAGCAACTACTCACCCTATTAAGTCTGCCATTCAGCCCTCCACCCTGTTACACAGCCACTTGTTCTCTCAACCAGCTATCCAACAAGTCAGCAAAGACCAGGCGCCCAGTCTCTCCCCTCCTCTCCAGTCTCGCCTTCCCCTGCAGCTAACCTGTCACCATGGCAACGGCCTGCTAGAATCGGTGCGTGGTGCAGCGGCAGCAGAGCTGATGTCTGACTGTGTGGCGTCATGGCAACGCCCTGATCAGACCACATTATCAGATGTAAGGTTGAAGGGACACAGCGCTTTTTTGTTTCGTTTGGACGCACTGAATCTGTTTTCTGTTATATTACTGGAAGTGTGATTCACATTCTGTAATCGGGGGTGTTGTATTCTCATGTGTATCAGAGAAATCCTGTCTCACAATATGATCATTAATCATTAATTGCTATGTTATTATTAAGAATGTTGCCTAAATTGATTACGACTGACTGAAATAAACAAAATCATCAGCTGGTAATGTTACTCATCAAAATCTGGATGAGCGTGGTTAAGTTGATAATCCTTGATCAGTCCTTAAAACAGCTTCAGCTTCCCTTCCAAGAGCAAGCTGTCAACCACCCAAGTATGATCAGAGTGACTGGTCTGGGTCACGTTAAAGCAGACCACCGGGGTTACTGTGAAAGCTGCTCTGTCTGAATGGCTTCTCACCGACTCCTTTGTGTATTTTTTACGATCTATTGCTTTATTATTACGATGATGTGTTTTGTTTTCTTTGGATTTTTTTGTCTTTATTTCACCGGGGAAAATTTGCTGAGTTCATGCCTGCTCTTTTTTTAAGCATTGCCTTCCTTTACACTCAGTGAGTAACACACATTCACATCTGGGAGTTGCCCAGTACAGCCACGTCTTTCTACTGTCTACTCCACCGACGGAGTTGGGGGTTAGATGCCTTGCTCAGCGGCACCTAAACCGTATCTTGAGGTGGTGGAGTGTGTGTGTAATTCACTTGTCACACCCAGATTTTTCCCAGACAGTATTTGAACCAGCACCTGTTTCTGTAACTAGTAGGTCAATCCCTCCCCATGATGATGATGATCGCATGCTTCACATATCCACCATTTTGTGCAGCTACTACTGGTTACAGTAATAGTCACTCTATTATGAATCACATAATTCATAAAACATCTTACCCAAAATGGTTTCACTGTGAATGCGGTGCACTTGTCAGGATTTCATGTATCTGAAACATGTATATCATATTTTGTGCGAATCCAAGCGAGGGAGGTTAAATCATAGTAAGGTGAATACATTGATGGTTCCATTTAAAATGAATTTGTACGGATGAAAAGTCAAATAGGAGATTTTCTAAGACTGTTAAATTGCAAACTCTCAGAACACTTCCACAAAATTAAATGTTGCGTTGCTGTTTCACTCTTTGTCTTGTTTTTTCACATCTTAAACATTCTTCTCAAGGAATTCAACCCCAAAATTGCTTGCTCCCATATCTAGAGTTTCATGCCTGTACGTAGTAGTTGTATTGCATCATTATTGTGATGCTCTATTAATCCCAGAGTATGGAATGCATCTCATGAATTTCACACTCTGGGATAAACCCTAACCCTAACCACCCTGCCGTTGGGGGGTCAGAATGGATAACTTTACATATACCATTTGATGGACACATTTATCATGGACTTTACAGTACCATGACTCCATGAAAGTAAGGGTTTCTTTAGGGGGAATTGAACCCCTTAACCCTGACAATGTTGGTGCCATACTCTATCTATGGAGCTACACAAGACCACAGACACACAAATAGACTGATAAACAGACATAGAAATAGACTGATAGAGGGCGGGTAGTATAGCAGGCAGACAGACAGTCCAACCACTATTCAGGACCAATGCTACAACAGATCAGCATGTCACTGTGAAACGACTCTCTGTGTTTGTGAGTGATGAGTGTTTACATGAGACAGCAGTGACAAACAGGCCCGGTTTCTCCCCAAGCCCTGAATGAAATATTGTTCACCTCCGCTGGGCGAATAAAAGAGGCAGATAATATAACTACAGGGAAATGGAGAAGCAATTGCGAGAAGATTGTGGTAAAGCGTAAACCCGGCACACTGGATTTCGCTCTTATTGAGTTTTACTTGACGTTTCGAGCCAAAGTGGGTCTTTGTCAGACAGAACATTGAGTTGGGCGGTAACATTTCTCTTCCCCTCTCTCCCCCCCCCCCCGTCTCTTTCTCTGCAGAGCGACAGGCTTCTGATCAAAGGTGGGAGGATCGTGAATGATGACCAGTCCTTCTGTGCTGATATCTACATGGAGGATGGCCTCATTAAGTAAGTCCTAAGTACTCTTCTCCTTTCTGCTCCGCTCTCATCTATTCCCACTTCCTTTCATCCTCTCTGCTCCCTCTCTGCTCAACATCCATTCACTCAAACTTTCTCATTTTTATCTCATCCATTGCCTCTCCTCTTTCTGATTTCACTGCATCCCTTTCCCATGACACCGCAGGTCACCATTGCAGAAATTGAAAAGAAACTGAAAAGAAATTCTCACTGACATATGTGTGCAAAGTGTTAGGTGTAGGACAACCTGCTCTATCCATCAAATCACTTGAATTCATGTGAAAGCCATGATCTTGTATTAATTTCATGTATTAAATTCCCTTTACTTATTAGGATTTTTAAGCCTGCACAAAAGGGGGAGTATCACTCTCGGTGTAAGGAACCTTTAAGTCAAGTGCAGTCAGTACAATCTAAATTAAATCGAGCTAAATTTAATTAAATCTCCCTCTCGAATGTGTGTTGTGTAAACTGCCTGTTCATTCACACAGTGTCCCACTGGCTGAACTGGGCCAAAAACAGAGGACAGTTTCTGCTACTCACTGGACCAATGGCATGGCAGTTGGTCCTGGTGGTCACACCCACCCTAGTGCCCATTGGATCAAAGGCAGGGCAGGGTGCTCGCCCCCACCCTAGTCCCCCATTCTTCTGTGCCAGGGCGAGTATTTTACAGCCCCACCAGACAAGAGGCCGGGCTGGTTTGGGTGAATTCCCCTCTCTGTATCACTCTGACTCTCTCTTTCTCTCACTCTTTCCGTCCCAACTCTTTTTCTCTCCTGGTCCTGTTCCCACTCGATTTACCAATTAGCCCCTTTGTCCCCCCGCTGCCTCTTAGTGAGGCAGCTCAGGGAGAGGCACCCACAGGAAGGTTGGCGTTGCATAATAATTGCCCAGAAGCCTGTTGGTAGCATCAGGCTGCTGGAAAACTCACCCAGACTGTGGCCTCTGCATGTCGGTCTGTCTGGCCAGTCTGCTCAGTTTGAACAAACCCTCGGGGGTGAAGTGTGTTGACGTGCCGCGGCGATGGAGAGATTGTGTCGTTTCAAGATTGGTTGACTTTGTTTTGGCGTCACTTTAGATTCCAGAACATTTTTGCATAGAATTTTAATATTTGTATCATTCAAACCAGACTTCCTTTCTACAGACAAAAGCTCCCGGCCAACATTTTGACACTGAACAGATGTTGATGCGACGGCTTGCACCAACATTGAAAACCGGTGTAAATATAGTGCCAAAATGAAAGTTGAGGCGACATCTGTAGTTCTCAGTAGCCGTTACTTGCATGGTTTTCTGAAATCAGGGACCTAAATATTTTTATGACATCAGTGCAAAACAGTTCCTAAACCTGTTTTACTCTGATTTTTTACCATGCCATAATATCATATTGTAATTGTTTGTGCTTGTTAGGGTTGATGTTGAACTTGACCACCTGCTGCATGTTGCTGTCCATGAAATGCTTGCTGGGTTCACTTGATTTGATCTTAAATTCCTTGAGAATACATTAAGGTCATTGGCATTGAGTCATGTCACACATATTACATGTAATATGACCAGAAAAAGCACCATTTTCTGATACCAAAACATATGAGCACTGCAAAAAATGCAAAAGCTGTCTAGTTGCTAGTTGAAAATGACTTTCAAGAAGTCATCATAAAAATGAATGAAGAAAATCCTGAAACCAGAAACCTTCTCCAGTTTCACTTTTACCAAGTAAATGTCCTGAAACAAGTTGCATTATCCTGAAAAAAAATGTCACTGGTCAAATTATCTGCCAGTGCAGTAAGATGATTTGATATAACTAGAAAAATCCTAAAATAAGCTTGATAAATCTGGATACGAGATAAAATAACTTAACAAGTTTGCCAGTTCTTGAGAAGCATTGCTTATATAATCATACACCACTGAACCCCTAACATCTCCACCCTCTGCTCCCCTTTACAGGCAGATTGGAGACAACCTGATCGTTCCCGGTGGGGTGAAGACCATCGAGGCCAACGGGAAGATGGTGATCCCGGGTGGGATCGACATCCACACCCACTTCCAGATGCCCTACCGTGGAACCACCACCGTGGATGACTTCGGCCAGGGCTCAAAGGCCGCTCTCGCTGGGGGGACGACCATGATCGGTAAGGGGTGGAGGAAACTGTAATAATCCACATCATGAAAGTTGGGTGTAGACAAAGCATGTTAAAGCTGAAAGGAGAGAAGAACACTGCAAAAAATGTCCATCCTAACAAGTCATTTTGTCTCATATTAAGCCTTCAAATTTTATTTTTCTTAAAACAAGTGAAAAAAAAATCTACCAATGAGGTGAGATAACTCCACTTGCTTCCAATGCAGTTTCACTTGTTTCAGTAATTTTTCTAGAAATGAGTGCCAGTGCCTGGAAACAAGTCAGAATAAGGCAGATCACTGCGCTACTATCAAGAAAATGACACTTGATTCTACAAAATTCTTGAAACAAGTTGATTTGCGTTGGAAACAAGTGAAATTATCGAACCCCACTGGCAGATTTTTTTACTTGTTTCTAATAGACTAAATGGCTTGTTAAGATGGAGATTTTTTTTGCAGTGAGGGGAGGGCAGAGACACCAGCAGGAATAGAGGAAGGGATGGGGAGCAATTCTGGCTCTGTTATGGGCAGCAATCCAAAGGAGGACCATACAAAAGACTGAGTGGAGGGCGGTTGGATGTGTGTGTGTGTGTGTGTGTGTGTGTGTGTGTGTGTGTGTGTGTGTGTGAGAGCAAGAGAGGGGGATAGCACAGGGTGAAACACTGCTCCCATGGAAATAGAGCACCAGTGTTTGTGCATGCTTGTCTACGTACAGTACGTGTGTGTGTGTATGTGTGTGTGTGTGTGTGTGTTTTGTGTGCTCCATGTAGCTGGGAGACCAGGCCCTAACAGCTGGTAGATACCACGGTCTCATTAATACCATCAACTCCTATTGAGCTGGCTGCGACTCTGCTGTTTGTCTGCCAGTCTGGCTCTGTGTGGAAACAGACACATCCACTAACAGGCGTGTTACAGTAGTAAAGTCTATTCATGGGCTCCATTCATAGAGGGATTATATTCCAGCGTGTGTGTGTGTGTGTGTGTGTGTGTGTGTGTGGAAGAGAGAGAGAGAGAGAGAGAGAGAGAGAGAGAGAGAGAGAAAGTAGAAAGTGTATATGTGTACCATGTTTTTGTATCTGCCTGTATGCATGTGTACGTGTGTGCCAGTTTTTCGCATGCATGGGTGTGCAGCCCAATCTCAGGCTAACGGTTCATGTCGTGTTTGGACAAAACAGTGGTTCAGACCGTCAGCGGCGTAAACAACGGGGCTTTTCAGTGACTGTCGTTTCCAGCTCTATCCTATTAACATGCAAAGAACAGGCTAAGCAGATTGGGTCGTCTTTAATGAGATAAAGAAGCCAGTCAGGTGGCAAGCCAGCAGGCGGCCTCATTTTACTACAGCTGAGTAAGACGGGCCGGGATATTTTGTGCATGGTGATAATGTTGAGGATTTACTTTGTCTCGGGACTGATTTCAGTGAAAATAGATACGCAAAAAGCCTGTATATCCACACCCATACACACATGCAGGCATGCGCAAATGCAAATATGTATTGTTTGTATTAAAATACATAAATAATTCATGCAGATACACACATGCCACAGCCCCCTTGAGTGCATTGTTGTCCTATTTGTTTGTTCATTAAGATGCATGGGGTATAGGGATGGGACCATATATCGAAAATCAATGTATCGCAATACAAAAATGCAACAATACGTATTGTGGGGCTGAAAAATTTATCCTGATATTAGCTACATTTTATTCTGCCGTAGAAATCACAAATGAGATGGTTTGCCCATCACAATTTCATATAAGCTCTCCATCCAAATTATATTATTTGCACTTTGTAATGACATTTTTGAACCCTTCTAGTAAAAGAAGTAGAAAGATTTGTGGCTCAGAAATAAACAAAATTCTGCACAGTCATACCAATTTGTCATTGAACTTTTATTTATTACATTGTATCATAGTTGTATCGAATCATGAACCCGATATCATATTGTGAGATAAGCATATCATCCCATCCCTAATGGGGTATAATGTTTTGCTTATGAATTGAAACTGTTTTTATGTGGAGAATATCAGAATTAACTTAAATCTAACTACACACACACAGTTATATGGATTCAATGAAATTATTCTTAGAAAGATGTTTGTTTCAACAGCAATGTGTCTTTTAATAGGACTATTCTGAATTATATTTTAGCTGAAGTTTATAAAGCTGCTGGTTACACTATATTTCCACAGCTTTCCCAAGTCCATAAATAAATACATAAAACAAGACCTAACATAATGCCATTTGCCAGATACTTTCATCCAAAGCACCTTAGAGTGTACCAATGCACACTTTTTTAGCCTGGGTGGCCCCAGGGGGAATTGAACCCCTACCCCATACACATTAGCACCGTGCTCTATCCACTGAGTTAGACAGTATCCCAAAAGGGATTAGCCTACAAAGCTGACCTTGGTTACAGGGGGAAAAAAGAGTGAAAGTCTGAAAACCTCTGTGGTTGAAGTGGCCCCAAATTCTTCAAGGACGCCCTCATCCAGACAAAGACGTATAATGTAATGTGACATCTGACATGGCCGGTCCCCGCTGGCTCACCACTGCAGGAACACAGACAGACAGGTTATGTAAGATAAACAATACAAGGAGAAAAGTGGAAACGCCATCAGACACATCCTGACATCCCCCTTTCTCCTTCTGTCTATATCTCCCTTCCTCTCACCTCTCTGTCGCTCCGATTTCTGTCTGTTCCTTTCATTTCACCTGTTTCTCCTCTTCCTCTCCCCCTCCCTCCTTCCCTCCCAAACCTCATCTCCTCCCATCATCTCTCCTTGCATCCTGCCACCTTTCCTAAAATCCTTACTTTCTTCCCTCCAAACTTCTCTTCTCTTTTTTTTCCACCATACCTTCCCCCTCTTCTCCTCCTGTCCTCCCCTTTTCCCTTCCACTACCACCCGTCATCCCCTCCTTGCCTCCCTCTCCTCCACCCCTCCATCTCCTCCAGTGGACCATGTGATCCCGGAGCCAGGTAGCAGCCTGATGGAGTCCTATGACCAGTGGAGGCAGTGGGCTGATGAGAAGACCTGCTGTGACTACTCCCTCCATATGGACATCACCCACTGGAACGACAGCGTGAAGCAGGAGGTGGACACCCTCATCAAGGAGAAAGGTGGGTGATGGTAGCGTAACATAACATATATCCAGTTTTGGAGAAGCCAGTTTGAAAGTATAGGCTTACAAGCTCACAGTTTCTTCACATTGGAAGACATTGAACCACAGCAAAGAAAAAGTAGTTAGCAGGGGCAAGGGGCAAAGGAGGTTGAATCAAGATATGAGAAGCAGCAATGGAAATAAATCATAATAAATAAAAAATACGAAAACATGCTTTTTTTCATTTTATAGCCAAAAACATTTGGTAGTTACACCATAAAATGACAAAAAGCACAATCCAAATTAGAATTTAGTTTAATTTTCACCAAGCTACTGTGAATGTAACTAAACTAGTTGTTTAAATCGATGTAGTGAAACTGTTCCCCAACAATGCATAAACCATTCGGTGGATGCTTCTGTTTTAAGTGTGTTACAGCAGCATGAGTGCAAGCATTTTGAGTATAGGTGGTAAGCAAAGCCCTAATTGCATCAGCGTCAGATGTGTTAGTACAGTGTTAATGTTTATGCTACTCATTGAGTTATACAGGACTGCTGTGAGAGCTGGGCAGGCAGGCAGAGTGGCAGAGAGACAAAAGCTGTATGACTGATAGGGCAAACTTCCTCTCCTCCCCATTTTCAGAAATCAAATAATGTTTCAATATCAGACTGAACTCACATCCTTATCTGGAATGACCACATCCTGGCTTGTTCAGTTCACTTTCACAGCCACATTTAGCCTTTCTAGGACTCATCACATTCTGGAAGCATGATCCTCACATTTTCCACATGCTTTTCTTGTTTTGTTCTTCATGTTGTTTCCCTCTTTTTCAGGTGTTAACTCGTTCCAGGTCTACATGGCTTACAAGGACTACTACCAGATGAGCAACAGCGAGGTACAATGTCTAATATGTGCAGTTTGGTGGGTTGCTTTCACCCAAACAGCTTTACACTCGCATAGGTGCATACTCTCTTGTGCATTGCTTATGTACAGAAAGTGTGGCTCTAGTAGGAATCAAACATTGAACCATAGAGGTGTTGTTAGGTGTTTAACCAGGGAAGTCAGTTAAGAACAATTATTGTCAATAAAAGAAATAATTGTGGACTTATTTTGATCTTGGATAGCCATAAAGCATAATATTTAAAAAGTGAGTGAACTATGACCGCCAGTTGGTGATCACCATAAGGCATAAACCAATATTAACAAAAATATAAGTTTCAGAAAAGCTATAATTGATGCTTTTTCCCTTAAAATATCCCATCCCCCCAGTAACCTGTATCAGTGAGATATGGCTTACTATGGTGTATAGTCTGAATTGTTACCATAAAGATTTACGTTTATATCTTAAAAACATGGGTATACTGAGCATTTTGTAGGATGAATACAATATACAATGTTCCCAACTAATTCTGCAGTGAAACAGCAACAGACTCCAGGCATAGAAACATAGGCAGGATTCTTGATTTTTCTCGTTCGCCCGTAACTCATTCGCTCGGTCACTGGAGGTAAGCACATGATGCAACCGAAAAAACTGATGTCATGCGGCTCGTTCAGGACCTGCGGCGGAGAGAGATTATAACGGCGGCTCATCCCACACGAGTTTAACCGTTTCTGGAGACCACACACGGTAATTGCAGTGCATCGTGGCAGTCATCATGTAAATTGTGTGGAAAAGTGGAAAAAACGACATCACTGTAATTTCACCGTGTGTGTGTGTGTGTGTCTCTTCCAGCTCTATGAGATCTTCACCTTCCTGGCGGAGAATGGAGGCATCGCTCAGGTCCATGCCGAGAATGGAGAGATCATCGCCGAGGTAAATAAGATAAATAAGAGATAAAAAGATAAATAAACCGACAGTCGACAGATACCCCTCCTCCTCCCTCCATTTCCTCTCCTATCTTCCCTTTCCCTTCCCCTTCTTCTTCTCTACTGCCCTCGCTTTTATTACTCTCCTTCATGTCCAGCTCCCCGACCTGCTGTTTTAATTTAGTTTGATTTATTTCAGTTTCAGTTCACTCCAGCGCAGCTTTACAGTCAAGCTTTATCGCAGTGCATCTCCACCACCTAGTCATGCGTTCTCCTCTTTCCCACAGACTAAACACACTGTCACTGATGAGAGGGAGAATGGGTTTCCAGTAGGACAGTAATGTGTGGGTGTAGTTTACAAAGGCCTGTGCCGTATCTGTGGGCAAATGAAAGTGAATGGACAGTAATAGTTGGTGGATTGAGAGGGTTAGTATTAGTCAGAACTCCAGACTATGCCTGGATTCTGTCACTCTGTGTGTGTGTGTGTGTGTGTGTGTGTGTTTAGTCTGATTCCTCGCAAATCCCAGCTCTCCTATCTAATCTTAAACTGGGCCTTTGAGCGAGTCTGATTCTCATCAGCTTTTAAACCCCCCAAAAAATTGTCTGAACCACTAGATTCTATCGTGACCTGAATTTACTTCAAAGCCGCCGTGGTAGAGTGTCTGGTTCAGGCCTTGTTTATACCCGTGTGTGATAAATGCTGTCAGCGCTGTAGAGACGGCGTGTCGCAACACGCAGGGAAACGGTGTTTACTTGTGAAGAACACATGTAACTGACCAGTCATTCTGTCTCATCTGGCTGGCATCCATTCATTTCTATGCATTTTCTACGAGACTAAAGCTAAATGCTGAAATGTTCGAGAGGAGCATGTGATCCGTACGGAGATCCCATAGAGATTCCCACAATCCTCTGTGTGTGTGTGTGGCCTGACACAGATGTGCTGCTCGCATCCGTACATGCTCTTCACACAGGCAGAAAGAGGCAGAAACAGAATATCTTTCTGGATTGCGACCAAACCGTTGCATCAGCGCAAGAATATTTAAACCACTGAGCACCAAACTGAACTTTCCACTGTCGTTATGACACAAGTTTGCACTCACTGTCGGGATGTGTGTGTCTGAATGTCTGTGCATGTGTGTGTGTGTATGTGTGTGTAGTCATGCATCTGTGAGCTAAGCAACTAATAAGTGTGTTTTGTCCAACAGGAGCAGGCCCGCATGCTGCAGATGGGTATCACTGGACCAGAGGGACATGTGCTGAGCAGGCCAGAGGAGGTCAGACACACACACACACACACACACACACACACATACATATACATATAAGTACACACACACACACACACACACACAAACGCACACACACTTTGCCACTCACATCATCCATGATGAATTTCCTGGACCGATCTTCACACACACATTGTTCTTGTTACACACATCTGGTTTGAGACCCATTAGAGACCTGGAGTGAAAATTCTCTGGTTCCCCCAATTGTTACTGCTAATTTTACTTCAACAAACAGCAAAATGAAAGCCACACTTTAAATTCAGCCACTTGTCTGCCTTTAGTTTGACTTGGGTTTTCCACTCTCTGATACAGTGGGCTTAAGTAGTTTGGATCCCCGTCTCGTAGTGTCATGCAGTTAAGTGGAGTGCTAAGTACCAAGAGTGTGGTAACATAATTTAATTGAGCAGAGGCCAAGTTGGAAGAGTGGTTTTATCAGTGTCTGGTGTCTAGGTTGGTTTTAATCTATTGGTTATTGGACCCAGGTTGAGCTCGTATACCCGAGCACAATAAGCAACCAAAGTGTGTGCGTCATTTTGCAAAATACAAACGCATGTTGGAGACAGTCATCACAACTGGAGGCAGCCTCAACTTTCTATTGCTAACGTACTTTTTAAAACAAAACATATTTTTTCTCTGTTGCTCCTGGCTTTCACAAACAAGGGAACATAGGAACTGACATTTTATTAACTTAACAGTGAGAACAATTGAATGCCAGGCACTCTCTAGTGGTGAAGTGTGTCTCCAAATTGTGTTTAAAGATGTGCAGGTGGTGCATTTGCTTGTAATTTGCTTTCAGTGCATATTATGGACTGTATTCTGCATATTTTGGACTTTCCCAATTAGTGAGAAAGGGAAATGCGTGTGTGTGTGTGTGTGTGTATGTGTGTGTGTGTGTGTGATGTGTCTGCCCTCATCAATTTGTTATTTTAGTGTTTGTTTGCTCATCTCATTTAATTTAAACCAACCCTAACCAAATGTAATTCAATAAATGCCTCATCTAACCAAAGCTTTGTCTGTGATGAGGAAATTATACGGTTCCACCTGTCATTTTGGTCAAAGTTGAATTATTCATACAATATGCCTCCAAAAACACGTCATCCCGCTGCGGGTAGGATATTTGAAGAAGTTTATTTAAAAAAAAAAAAAAAAAGCTAATGTAAAAAGCATTCACAAGTTAACCACGCTGTCCTGTGCCCTCCCTAGCTGGAGGCGGAGGCGGTGTTTCGTGCCATCACCATCGCCAGCCAGACCAACTGTCCTCTGTACGTGACCCGGGTCATGAGCAAGAGCGCCGCCGACATCATCTCACAGGCCAGGAAGAAAGGTAAACAGCAGCTTCAAGACCTCATCCAAAAAGGCAATATGCAGTTTATCTAGTATATCGATTTTGGGAAAAACTGTTGTCACCCAATGGACATTACATCAATATTCCAAAAAAAAGTGAATGATCGTATCTTCTGAAATGTTGCTATATTGCCAGAAAAGGTACATAAGATCGGTAATAACCTCATAGTGAGTTTTACTTTATAGCAATAATATGAGAGTACATGTTATATTTTGCACATAAAGGTGAACATGAGCATCACCAACAGCAGATATTACAAAATGAAGATGGAAATTGGAATGGAAGGAGTGCATCGTCTCTTCGGCCAATAAGCTCTCAGATCAGCTTAGAGCTTGAGATTTCAGTTTCACCTCTGGCTGTCGAGTGGTTGTTTAGTTTGCTGTGCTGCACGCTGGCACTTTAGTACACCGTGTGTGATTAGTGAAGGGTACAATCTATCTTTGCATAATCTCACATGCACTGTTGCTCAATAAAATTCCCCCCAAACTTGCTGTTGATCACATCTTATCACAGTATTCCTTTTAGCATAATGTGTTCCTCATTTAGCCTATTATTTGGCATTTTATAGTACTCAGATCAGTAGATGATAAGGAAATCAGAATAAAGAAGCAAGACGCTTGGTTTTAAGAGTACAGGAAAAGTACGTAAGATCTATTTGTTTCTAATTTGTCCTGTTTTTGTCCTATTTTTGGAATGTGTTACCATGCTTTTAACACTCCTGTAGATTCGATGGTATTTTAAGGCCGCCCTTTTTCTCTCTGAGTACTCCTTTGGTATTTGACCTTAGCTCAATGGTTGCCTTGTTTCTGTCTCATTTCTCTCACGTTAGGAATGCACATACCCACTGCACCTATGCCCTTATAAGATGATTTCACCGTCTGACCTCACGCTGCAGATGTACACAAACTAGACATAATGAAAAAGGAGGCTATTTTCAGAGGAATCCCCAGCTTTGTCATTCAGACCTTTACCGTGGCTCAGCTGTCACGCTGAGTCTCTGCCGTTGCTCACGGTCCCAGGAAGGAAAGAGCAGAGGGGAAGTCAGGCGCTCCTTAGGTGTGATGGAGTGAGAGATATACAACTTTTGAGAATGGGTGGGAGAAAATGGAGGAAAGAAGAATGTGTGTTTGGATGTCTTCATTGAGGATGTGAGAGCTGTCCTCAGAAGGCCTTGTTTTTTGCGTGCATGTGTGTATGTCCCTAAATGGCGTATATGGGTGTACAAATGCAAGTTTGGCCCCTTGTCCATTGCCCCTGCTTTACTGCTTGGCTCTGTTCCTGAGCTTTCACATCTTAGCCAGGAAAGATATGAAACAGTGAGATGTGAGGGCAAAGACCCATAAAGCAACACAAGACTTGTAGACTAAGTGTAACTGACAGGAATCAAACTGGTCTGTCACTCACATTGGAGGAACAATAATAACTTCCATCATAATAATAATAACTTTATCTCTAACAATGATGACGATACAGTAGCAATAAAACAACAGTAAATAGAAGCAATGGCAACTGTAAGAACAGTAAAAGAAGAAACAAGCAAAAGAAGAAAACAGTGCTAATAAAACAACAGTAAATGAAATCAATGAGAACTGTAAGAACAGTGAAAATGAACAAAATCAAATCAAATTAATAAAATCAAGTAAAAGCGCATTTCTGTATAAAATGTACAAGCCAAACGACCATCGAGCCAAAGTGGAATCCCTCCTGGCCAAGAGTGACGTTTGGCTTTTCAAACATTAGTCATGGCTCCTCTCCTGCAAACACTGTGTCAGATAAATTCCCGACCCTTTTAGCGAGATTAAACTGTCCACAAGTTATTCAGGCCTGACTGCTGCAACAAGTGCGTAGTTTCATGATTTTCGATTTCCCAAAAGTGATTAAAATGAGAGTTGATTTGATTAGACGCTCAAACAGGATTCTACTGTGATTCCTTTTCCCAGGAAATGTTGTGTTTGGGGAGCCAATCACGGCCAGCCTTGGGACTGACGGGACGCACTATTGGAGCAAGAACTGGGCCAAGGCGGCCTCTTTTGTAACATCACCGCCCCTCAGCCCCGATCCCACCACCCCAGACTATCTGAACACACTGCTGGCCAGGTACGCACCACGCTGCCCCCTGCTGGTCAGGCTGCTGACCTGTTTAGCCTTTTGTCCTAAACTGAGCAGTTTATCATGGCGTTTTGATATCATGTTATATCTCATAGCAACCTAATGCTACTGTATACACACAAAGAGGTAATGCAGACATGCAAGTGATGTAGGCACTTGTCCCTTACTCATAAATATTCCTATCCAAACCATATAGAAATAATCAGTGAGCTAATTTTTTCATACTGGAAACCTATGCTTTTAATTACAGTTTTTACTTAAAGTTATAACTTAGAGTTGTTACTGAGAGTCTCGATTGCTTACTTAAATATGGATGACTAAATATGAAGTATGTGCTCCATATATATAGTAAATACATATACATATACATGTTAGTATCAAGCTGAAATGAAAGTAAACAGTAAAGGATAAACAAAAATGGTCAAAATGATTACTACTCCCATTGTAATACTTTGTGACTCCTCTCTCTCTCTTTCTCTCTCTCTCTCTCTCTCTAACTCTAACTCTCTCTCTCTCTCTCTTTCTCTCTCTCTCTCTTTGTGTCTGTCTCTCTCCCCCTCCAGTGGAGACCTGAATGTGACTGGCAGTGCTCACTGTACCTTCAGCGTGGCCCAGAAGGCCATTGGCAAGGACGATTTCACCCAGATCCCTGAGGGGGTCAATGGAGTGGAGGAGAGGATGACCCTCATCTGGGATAAGGCTGTGGTGAGGACTGGCTACATGCCTTTTCTATTTGATTTTTTATATTATTTGGAAGTGGAATTGGAATGGAATGCAACATATATATACAGTATATATATGTATGCATATCTCGTCTCCCATAATTATTCTCCTTGAAGAAGGAGAGGGCCACATGACATGAAGATAATACTCATTATGGAACATCATTGAGGTTATTAGCTATCTTAAGACTTCAACCTAGATAGTACTGACATTTTTAATTCTGTACTTTTTAAATATTGAGTCACAGATTTCTGGTAACAGCTGGTAAATAGAGCATATTTGGATAAGCCTATATGTATATACAGTATGTAGTAAGTAGAGGCCACACCTGAATCATGCAACACCAATTGTTTCTATAGTCTACGCTGTTCATTTACTGTCTTTGTTTCCAGTTTCCATTTTCTAAGCCTTCTCCTTTTTTAGTTTTGTTATAAACTATCTAAGTTTATCCAAGTTTTCTTTTCTGTTCTGTGATGTTCAGTCTGCTCCTCTGCAGCCAGATTTAAATCAGTCTCAACTCTGTGGTTTCTGTTTTTATTTAAGGAAGCTCTTGTTCTCTGTCTCTATAATCCTTTTATCTGTCTATTCTTGTTCTTTTCTTGCTGTTCTCCTCTATGTCGCTCTCCTCAGCTATTTCTCTTTCTCTCTCAGTTTGCCTCTCTTACTCTCTCCCTCCCTCTTTCTCTTGCTTCCTTTACTCTGTCTCTCTCTTAGCCTCGTTCTAGCCTTTCCTGTCTATCTCCAAATCTGTCCTTTCCTTCACCCTCGGATATAGCACATTGCTCTCAGTTTTTTTTCCCTCCTTCTTTCTATTTCTCACTGTTATCACGGTGTCTCAGTAATGCTAACAGGCAGGGGTTTGTAGTTTTCGACAGCTGTGGAGTTGTCAGCGGCGTGACGGTGCTACGCTGAAGTGTAGATGTTCTGAAAAAAGTAATGCTGAATCATTTCCCTTAGGGCAGGAACAAAAAATCTCAGCTCACACCGAACTTTGACTGAATGTGTGTGTGCATGAGCGTGTGTGTGCATGCTCCAATAAAGTTTGCTAAAAGTCCTATTTAAATATCCTCACTACATTTCACATTCACCCTCTTTACACCTGGTATTAGCATGCATCCTGAGTGTGATCAGATTCTTACTAGATAGAGCAAAAAGGCAGAAAATCCAGGTGTAAATGCACTCAAAATGCACTGAAGATCTGAAATTGGTATCTCTACCTCTTCTATGATGGATGTTGCCCTGCATTTAAGTGCTTTAGCGTGGTTTTTTCCTTTAATGACATGTAAATGTTAACCAGCTAAAGCTTATCCAGACACAAAACGGATATAAGACGGTGTAAAGGAGCCACTGTAACATTTCTCCAATATCTCATCCCTCATCCTCTTGCCCATCCTGATCATTTGAAATGTGAACTCTTCTCTTTTTCCCTCCCAGACTACAGGCAAGATGGACGAGAACATGTTTGTGGCGGTCACCAGCACCAACGCTGCTAAGATCCTGAACCTGTACCCGCGTAAGGGCCGGATCGCCGTGGGCTCCGACGCCGACCTGGTCATCTGGGACTCCGACTCCGTCCGCACCATCACTGCCAAGACGCACAACTCGGTAAGTGTGCTCAGGTCAAAGTTCAGGATCTAAGGTTTGATGAGGTATGAGCCACCAGGAGGCTCATTAAACTATGGTGAGAACCACAACACTGGATTTGGATCCGACTCACAACTTTTGGCACGTGTTTTTGCAGTCTCTCTTTCTCTCTCCTCTTATCACATTCTTTAATGTCCAATAAAGCAGAAAGTAATCTTAATAAAAAGTTCAACCTTTGAAGCAGTGAGAACCTAACTTGGTATGGGGGATTGAACGCAGCGGAGAGGTACACCGACTTTTTCTTGAATAACTGTAGACGATAACTCTAAGGCTGTTACTATTTTAGGTCCAGATTTCACCCTGGTATGCCAAGTGGAATTATCACCCCATACATTTATTTGTGCAGATGAAATATGATTGGCTGAATATAACGTATGAGCCAGGGCCGGAAATCTTTGTGTAAGGTCGGTCCAGAAAAAGAGAGGCAGAGAGAAAGAGAAACAGAATGACAGACGGAAAAAGAGGGAGAGATATAGAGAGGGGTCCCATTTTTAGGGAAAGAGTAAGTATGAAATGTCAGTGTGTGGTGTGTATATGTGTGTGTGTTTCTGTGTCTCTATGTCTCCATGTGTGTAAGTGTGTGAGAGAGAGAGAGAGATAAGCAGAGAGAGAGAGAGAGCACATTGTTGACCAGCTTCCAGTGAGCTCTCAGTTCCTCTGAACGGAAATGAAGTCTCAGTGGATGTCCACTTACTAACACGACTCGCCCTGCGCTCGCCCCACGAATCAGCTCTCAATGTAAAGTAGAGCCTCGCTAAATCCAAAACCCTCAGAAACGGCGGAAGTATGGATTTGTGAAAAATATGGATTATTCAAATACGTGGGATTATCCATCCAAAACCTTTTCAATAAATGTCAGTGATGCATACGCTTTCCAAAACGCCTTGTCCAGTCCAACTATGGTTTATCAACGACTCTATTGTGTATACAATAATTAATAGGTATTTTCTTATATCATATAAAATACTACATATTTTGCTTATCCAGATCATCCAGCATGATCTGTTCTTGATCTGCTCTGTTCTTGTTCTCGTGATTGCAGCCATACAGGGTTTACATCAATCAATGCTCAGGATTATATTTGAATGCCGACGAATCAAAGGCCTTTGCAAACCCCCAGAGATCTGGGACATGTTTAGACATCGCTTGAGTCGAAAACAACTCGACTCATGAGTAGAAAACAGCTCTGGTCATGATTAGACATTCGGTTTCATGGGAAACATTTAACTCAACATGCAGCTTGAATCACAACCATGAGAGTTGGCGGTGTGCTACACCCTCCATTACACCTCACAGAATCATGGTTGTTCCTCTTCACCATTTTGTATACATTTATAGACAATTGCAGTATGTTGCATTGATTTTGAATCATTATGAGTTCAAGCCGGACTACTACCCACTCTTGCAGACATTTACATACATTTGAATAAATCCTTTTTACCCAAATAATTTCGCAGTAATTGAAAGACATCATCAAGGTACAAATCACAACCCTCTAGTTACATCTGCTTTCCTTTGAGAAAAACACAGTTGCTACCAGTTTGGGGTCAAAACATACAAATATTTTCTACTGTAATGTCAGTTTTACCCTACTTGGAGTACCAGACGTGTGGGGTTTACTGCACCAGGATAATAAATTAACTTTCAAATAATTTGCTGTAATTGTCTCAACTTTATGGCACTCAATGTATTGCCCTCTATTGCAAAACCAATCCATCTGCCACTTAAGCAAGCTAAAAAACATAAAAATATCCCATTTTATGCAGGTCTGGCAGCTGTAGTGCAAACATTACAAGATACACCAGCATCCAGAAGTGCAATGCACAGCTTCTACTTCTACAGACTCTACTGCATACCCAGTTACTGCCAAAACGGAACATACTTTGCATGTTTTTTGGCACTCCTCCTGGACGGGCCTGACAACTGTAGGCCCCTCACCACTGCCAGTGCCAGCTAGTTTTCATCATTGGTAGTCTGGACCATGCATTGTAAAAAAAAAAAGTAACTGAATCTTTTTATTGAGTGCTAATTCTGTTTTTTCTAAAATAAGTGGGGAAAAAGAATCTGCCAGTGTGGTGAGATAATTTCACTTGTTTCCAATACGATTACATTTTCTTGAATCAAGTGATATTCTGAAACCAGAGGATTATTCAACATTTCAGTTGTAATACTGAAACGAGTGAAACTGCATTAGAAACAAGTGAAATTGTGTTATCCCATTGCAGATGTGTTTGCTCTTTAAAAAAAAAAAGATTTTAAAACTTGATACAGACTGAATTTGTTTAAATCAAGGGTTCCCAAGCATTTTCATGTCAAGAACCCCCAAATAGATACACAACAGACCCCCATTTGAGAAGTTTTGTCCTATAAGGAATCTCTGAGAAGATTTTTATTGTTAGGTATGGAGATAAGTGAAACCAAACATTCATCCTTATATATTCCCTCATGGATCTAACATCTAGGGACCCCAGATGGTCCCCGGACCCTAGTTTGGGAACCACTGGTGTGGATGGACTTTATGTTTTGCAGTGACTGGCCCAGACTCCCTGTGATGAAAACAAGTAGCTGGCACCCACAGCTGACTAGCTGGATGCTAGCATGTCCTGCTAATCTTTCAGCAGCAGGGTTATGAAGGCTTCTGCAAGCTTGTAATAAAAATACAGCTGGCCTTTAGACATTTTTGAGCTCTCCTCGTCAGCAGCGGCAACACTGGGAGTGTCAGCAGCAATATCTGG
Source organism: Centroberyx affinis (assembly GCF_046629955.1). NCBI lineage: Eukaryota > Metazoa > Chordata > Actinopteri > Beryciformes > Berycidae > Centroberyx > Centroberyx affinis. The sequence continues at coordinate 54,582 of NW_027281440.1, forward strand.
AAACATGTCAGTGTGGCTTTTGAAAAGTTTGACACAATAGAAGTTTTGTGTCACTGCAGAGGATTGGAGATTGACCATAAGTTTACTCCTTCTGGTCATCCTAAATAAAGTCTGTTCCCCTACACATACACACGTCCATGTGTGCACATACACATACACACACAGACCCACACACACACACACACACATTACACACATAATAATCCCCTGGCAGATGAGGGTGCTGAAGTCTCCAAGACTGCACAGACAGTTCAGGAGCCCAGACCGGTCGCTCCGGCAACAGAGGAAGTGTCAGCACAGGAAATTAAGGCTTTACCAGCCTAGCGCACTTCCTGTTTACAGAAATACATCAGTGAGGGAAGAGGGGATTGAACTTGGGGAAAATAGCCCAGCAGGGGAAAAGTGTAGAAACACTGACAGCAGTTGAGAAGAAGAGAGGGAAATGGGGATAGCGGATAGAGAGAGCGAGACTATAATATAGGATGCAATACGGATCAGTACTGCCATTGTTAGCATGTACAGTATTTGTTAATTCAACCAATTTACAACCTCAACTGTGACTTACACACATACATTTTACATAAGCGTGTTAGAGAATGGTGGTAGGCACAGTGTAGATAGATAGATAGATAGATAGATAGGTAGATAGATAGATAGATAGATAGATAGATAGATAGATAGATAGATAGATAGATAGATGAAAAGGGAAATTCTAATTGTTATAGCAGCAAGATACTTGAGACACCACACCTAGACAGGACAACGCACAAATCCAAATGCATAAGAAAAAATTGAAAAGTAAAGAATAAATACAGATGCAAAAAATACACTATGTATGTATAACATATATGTATCCTGTGTATAGTAAAGTTTGTGGGTTATAATTGCCTTGCTCAAAAGCACTGTAGTGGCTGTTGGGTAGCAGAGACAGAGCACTCCTCTGTCTCAAGAGGGAGGAAGGGAAGGACAGAGAAAGAGAGAGGATTGGACTAATAATACGCCTTCTCCAAATGTGGAGTAGATCCACTGAGATCCCTGGGTTCTTACATAATGATGTCACCCTTTCATTTCCTGCCGGTTAGCCCTTCCAGATAAAATAACAGAACGGAACGGAGCAGAAGAGCAGAAGGCGGCGGCTCCCAGCCGTAAATCCACCTTAATGGACACTCTGATGCCCAGCCAAACAGGAGCGGCCCTGTTTACCAGCTTCCTGCGTTAGGGAGATGCCTTCCCCTTTATAGTGAATGCAACTGGGATGGTGCAGTGTCTCACTTTGTCATCAGCGAGCCACACATCTGGTGCGGACTGCTTGTTGTTAACACATAAATACATAGATGTACACTGCAAAAGATGCCAAGCTGTCTAGTGATTTTAACTTGTTTCCAGAGCTATAAAGCTTATTTTGTGATAATTTTAGTCAAATTATCTCACTGCACTGGAAGATAATCTTGCTGGTTTCAATACATTTCACTTGACACATGCCAAATATGACTTCTTTCAAGAAATCATCATAAAACAATGCTGAAAATCTTGACACAAGAAACGTTCTCCAAGACAGTTTCGACTTTTACCCCAAAAAACTCTAAAAAAGTTATCAAAAAAGTCTAATTTGCCAGTCCAATACTGCCAGTGCAGTAAGATGATTTCACAACCAAAAAATCTAAAATAAGCTTGATAAGTCTGGATACAAGATAAAATAACTTAACAAGTATGTCAGTTTTTGCAGTGTACACATAATATGCACATCAGGACAGCGTTCTCACACATAGACACAAGCAGGCGGGGACACACACACACATACACACACACACACACACACACACACACACTCCTCCACACAGGGCTCGGTCATGACATCATGTTTGGCAGGCGGTAAGCCTTAGTTATGTCCTGTTCTGGCCTGAATTTGGACGGCGGCAGAAAACAGGGCCGTGCGCAGAGGAAAAGAGCAACAATGGAATGAGGGGAGGGGAACCATCGCAGATCACGAACATGTCCAGAAAAGAAAGTTGGCAGAAGGGGAAATTGGAAGGGGATGAATAGCGGATAGGGGTGAAAAAAAAAAAAAAGGAGAGGGGATTACATAAATCAAGCAGGAACGAGTGAAGGAGGGAGAAGGGGGTGAAGAGAGAAAGAGGATGGGGTGAGAAAAAGAGGTAGAGAGAGAGAGAAACAGAGAAGGAGAGAGTAAGAAAGATTATGGAGAGAGTGAGAGAACAAGAGAGAGATACTATGGAGTCATCAGTCATCAAAAGAGGTAGAGAGGGAGAAACAGAGAAGGAGAGAGAAAGACAGATACGGATAGTGAGAGAACGAGGTGGAGAGGGAGAGAGAGAGAGATACTATGGAGTGATCTATCATCAAAAGATGTAGAGGGAGAAACAGAGTGAAACAGAGAAGGAGAGAGAAAGAAAGATACAGAGTGAAAGAACGAGGTAGAGAGAGAGAGAGAGATAGAGAGATACTCTGGAGTCATCAAAAGAGGTGGAGAGAGGGAGAAAGAGAGAGAGATGCTATGGAGTGATCTGTCATCAAAAGATGTAGAGAGAGGGAGAAACCGTGAAACAGATAAGGAGAGAGAAAGAAAGATACAGAGAGAGTGAGAGAAGGAGTGAGAGAGGGATAGGGAGAGAAAGAGAGAGAGAGAGAGAGATACACTATGGAGTCATCAGGACCCAGCTGGATGATGGCAGCTGTTTGTCTTTGCCGGACTGTACATGCCAGACAGACAAGTATAAGAAACAAGCTGATGAATGACAAAGAACGGGAGAGACGGAGAGAAGGAGGGATTAAGAGAGAGAGCGAGAGAGAAGGGGAGTTTATTTTTCTTCTTCGTTCCCCCCACATGTTGCTAATTAACACCGAGCCGAACATTGACTCATCTCTGCAGAGACGGCCCTCCATCTCTCCCTCGCTCTC